>NW_023495401.1:0-35000 GCF_904425465.1 Colossoma macropomum
AATTTTCAGTTTACTTAATTATAATGAACTGATTAATTATTTACTGTAGTTATTATTATTATTATTATTATTATTATTATTTATTATTATTGATTTAAAGTAGTTAATGTTATTTCAATAATGGTACAGCAATGTGAAGAAACACAACTAACATTATATAGAACACACACACACACACACACACACACACACACACACACTCTCTAACCTATGAAACTATCAGTGGTGTGTGTGAAGCTGATTAACTAATGAAAAGCATTCTTATTATTTGTTTAATTAAAAAACAGTGCAGTAACACATATGACTGAAATACTCACTCAGCTCTTCTGGAAGCCTTGATCACTGGCAGCAGATTCAGAACACATTCATCTGATTGGTCATATTCATTCAGGTCAAACATATCTAGCTCCTCTTCTGAGTTCAGCAACACAAACACCAGAGCTGACCACTGGGCAGGAGACAGACTGACTCCACTGAGGCAAAAGTAATCTTCTCTCCTCACGTATGTTTGTACTTCCTGCAGAAGAGAATGATCATTCAGTTCATTCAGACAGTGGAACAGATTGATGGATTTCTCTGGAGAGGGATTCTCACTGATCTTCTCCTTGATGTACTGGACTGTTTCCTCTTTACTGTGAGAGCTGCATCCTGTCTGTGTCAGTAGGCCTTGTAAGAGAGTCTGATTGGACTCCAGTGAGAGGCCCAGAAGGAAGCGGACAAAAAGGTCCAGTTGTCCATTCTTACTCTGTAAGGCCTTGTCCACTGCAGACTTGAGGAAGTCTGACAGTTTGGACTCTCTGAAAATATCAAGGAGATCAGTGGTCAGCTGTTTTGTTTCATTTCTGCTGATGAAAGAGAGAAATGCATATAAAGCAGCCAGAAACTCCTGAACACTCAGGTGCACAAAGCTAAACACCTTCCCCAGGTGCAGCCCAAACTCCTCTCTGAAGATCTGGGTACAAACTCCTGAGTACACTGACACTTCTCTGACATTAATGCCACACTCTCTCAGGTCTTCCTCATAGAAGATCAGATCGCTTTTTTCCAGCTGTTGGAAAGCCAGTTTTCCCAGTGCCAGAATACTCTCTCTAGCCTGCTGAGGATCAGTGTCACATTTCCCATGGTACTTTTGGTCCTTGTGTTTGATCTGAAAGATCAGGAAGTGGGTGAACATTTGAGTCAGAGTCTTGGGGATCTCTTTACTCTCTGCTTCACCCAAAACCCTCTCTAGAACAGTGGTTGCAATCCAGCAGAAGACTGGGATGTGGCACATGATGTAGAGGCTTCTTGAGGTCTTCATGTGTGAGATGATTTTATTGGCCAGGCTCTGGTCACTGATTCTCTTCCTGAAGTACTCCTCTTTCTGAGGGTCACTGAACCCTCGTATCTCTGTTACCAGGTCAACACACTCAGGAGGGATCTGATTGGCTGCTGCTGGTCGAGAGGTTATCCAGAGGAGAGCAGAGGAAAGCAGATTCCCCTTGATGAGGTTTGTCAGTAGCACATCCACTGAGGCTGAATCTGTTACATCCCACAAGCTCTCATTGTTCTGGAAATCTAGAGCAAGTCGACACTCATCCAGACCATCAAAGATGAACATGAATTTATAAGCATCACAGTCTATTGATCTTAGTCCTTTCAAATTTGGGAAAAAGTGATGAAGGAGCTCCATCAGACTGCACTCTTTCCTTATCAAATTAATCTCCCTAAAAGGAAGTGGAAATATGAAAAGGATGTCCTGATTTGCTTTTCCTTCAGTCCAGTCCAGAATGAACTTCTGCACAGAGACTGTTTTTCCAATTCCAGCAACTCCTTTAGTCAGCACAGTTCTGATGGGTCTGTCTTTAAAGAGGTCATTGTGTTTGATGGGTTTCTCCTGTGTTGCTGGTCTCCTGGATGTTGTCTCAATCTGTCTGACCTCATGTTCATTATTTACCTCTCCACTCCCTCCCTCTGTGATGTAGAGCTCTGTGTAGATCTCATTCAGAAAGGTTGATGTTCCATGCTGGGAGATTCCTTCATAAATTCGGTGAAATTTTTTTTCCAGTTTTTTTTTGTATATAATGATCCAACCTGAAAAGTGGACACAAAATACATTAATAAAAATTTGAATTCTGTGTAGATTTATTTCAAGAAAGTGGACTGTGCTACATTAATTCTCCATTTCCTCATCAGCTTGGAAATTAGTTTTTACTTGCACACAGTGATAATTTGCAAATTATAGAAAAAAAATAGATCCAAGCACATTTTTAAAAAAATATTTGGATTATTAACCACCATATCTTGCTGTGGATTTCTTTCTTGGGCTGGAGTTTCGGGCATCCTCATAGCTGGAGCAGGACTGATGTAAGACTGAGGAGATGGGTTGGTGTTGGGCATTGCAAACACTTTGTTATGGGAATAGAAGGTAAAGGATGTGCTAAGCTCTTGGGTAGGATAGTTGCTTCACAGTTGCAGTCCCAACTGGAGGCAAATACTTTATATTCAATCTGGTTTTCGTCCCTTGCGTAGTACAGAGACCACACTTTTTAGAGTTACTAATGATGTCCTATGTGTAGCTGATTCAGGAGCTCTTAGTGATAGACAACAATATGTAGCTATTCAGAATCATAAATCCTCTATGGTGTCTGTTACTAAGCGTGTGCCACCAGGCCACGTTTTAGGTCTGCTACTCAATTTACAACCCCATTTCCAAAAAAGTTGACACTTTGCAGAATGTAAATAAAAATAGAATGCAAATCATGTAAACCATGTTTTTTAAAGGAAAACACTAAAAAATACAACATATCAAATGTTGAAACTGAGAAAAATTTTGTTTTTTGTTTTTTTTTTAAATACACGCCCATTTTGAATTTGATGCCAACAACATGTTCCAAAAAGGTTGGGACAGGGGCATGTTTACCACTACGTTTCATCACCTCTTCTTTTAACAACTCTAAGAGTTTGGGAACTGACAAGACCAATTGCTGTAGTTTTGAAAGTGAAATGTTTACACATTCTTGGTTGATAAAGGATTTTAGCTACTCATCAGTTCAGGGTTTCCTTTGTCATATTTTTCACTTCATAGTGTGTCATATGTTGTTTTCAGTGGTGACAGGTCTGGACTGGGGCATATGGTGCCAAAACATGAATCTATCGTTCAGCATTAATGGTGCCTTCACAGATGTGCAAGTCACTCATACCATGTGCTCTAATGCCCCCCTATACCATCATGAATACTGGCTTTTGAACTGTACACTGATAACAACCTGAGTGGTCTTTAGCCCGGAGGACACAGTGTCCATTTTTCCAAAAAGAACTACAAATGTTGATTCGTCGGACCACAGGGCACTTTTCAACTTCACCTCAGTCCATTTTAAATGAGCTTGGGCATTTCCACTAGAGAATCATGTCTGTTTTTCATGCGGTACCTCCTGAAGGACCAAAGATCACAGCCAGCAAATACTGGTTTTTGGCCTTGTCCCTTGCATAAAGGGATTTCTCCAGATTCTCTGAATCTTTTAATGTTATTATGTACCAAAGTTCTCTGCTATTTTATGTTGAGAAGTTTTTCTTGAATTGTTGCACTATTTGATCACGCAGTCTTTCAGAGAGTGGTGAACCCCTCCCAATCTTTACTTCTGAAAGACTCAGCCTCTCTGAGATGTCCCAATCATGTTACTGATCTGTTGCCAATTAACCTCCAGTTGTAGCAGTACACAATTGTCCCAGCCTTTTGTTGCCCCAGTCCCACCTTTTTTGGAACATGTTGTTGGCATCAAATTCAAAATGGGCATATATTTTTCAAAAAACAACAAAATTTCTCCTTTGTACTATTTTTCAAATAAATATAGGGTTTAAATGATTTGCACATAATTGCACTTTGTTTTTATTGAAATTTTGGAAATGGGGTTGTACACACTGCCAATTAGCCATATAATGCACCATTATGATATAAATTATCATTGTTGCGCAGACAACACTGTCAGCATCAGCCCTGCTCAGATCACACCACCACATGCTTTATCTGACTATATTCATGTTATTCTGCAGGCAGGTACTTTGTGTTTTATATTTTTAAGCAATTTAATCATTGTGCAGAGATCTGTTTTCATTTTGACATGAAAGAGTCTCTGTTGATTGATTATTTAAATCCACCTTTATTTAATATTCTATGCTAATAAAACAAACATTTCCAGGGGAGCACATCTTTCTTATATAGTACACTGTATATTATTTCAGAATAAAGTATTTGATCAATGTTAGCATTTTATTCATTACAGCCTTAAGCAAAACTTGTAGATAGGTATACAGAAATTAAATGCATATGTGTGGTTTCTCTAATGAACCTTAGGCTTTTGATTTTTTATCTCTATAAAATGTATAGTAGGCTTCTCAATCACATGTATTCCCTGTTGATATTGTTTGTTTAATGTGATAGACAACATGCCCATTTACAGAACTTGCAATAAGTAGTTACTATGAAGGAGTAGTAAATAACCACTGATGTTACCTTCAGTGAGAGCAGGAGCACCAGAAGAACCTCCAGTCTGCACTGTACTGGTGCTGGAACTGGAAACTTCCTGACCTAGAGGAGAGATAACTGGAAATATCAGACTGTTATGAAAGCTGCTTAAAACTAATAGCAATTACTGAACTGTATTTGTATATCACACCTCTAAAATAATAAACCAGACACACTGATGTATAAATAACCTAAAACCCTCAGCCTCATGAATTTATTTACACACAGTTTCTTACACTACATCACTCACCTCCCTGAATAATGGTTACATTCACTGAGCCTTGAATATTGTTTCCATGGAGAACAGGAGCACAGACGGTTCCTTCTGTCTGAGCTGTCATGTTGGTCTGAGCAGGACCAGTGTGAGCTGGAGTGGATGCTTCCATCTTCTAACTGAAAAGTCTCTGGTCATTAAATCAGGAAGTTTATTGTGGTACTTCAGTAATTTCTTTTAAATACCTGTTTTTAATCCTCTCATCACAAAAAGGCCAAGGTTCAGACTGAGTCTCTCTCTTTATGTTCCTCTCTTTACTAAACAGAGCTGCTGAGTTTCACTTCCACTAAAATATGTTTAGACTGCTTTAGTTCAGGAGGAAGTTTTAGGAGGAAGTTCAGGGTTTACTGTGGAACTATTTCTTATAGAGAGGAGCAGAATGAAGTGTCTCTCAGCCAATCACATCACAGGTGCCTTTCAGAGCAAAAGAGGAAGAAAGAAGAGAGGAAGGGGAGAGAGACAGAAAGAGAATAATCAGTTAAAGTAGACTGAAGATGGAAATGCATCCAATAGATACACACCACATCTGGACAGCTGTGAAATACAATAAAAGTCAAGAAATGTTTCAAAACCAAAAATTTTAACAGTCCAGAGACATTATTGGGAGACCTCACTTCAACAGATAATCGCAAGGTAATGTGCAACCTACATTTCTTCACACATCATCTTGCAGACTGGCATGTAGTAACATATGAAACATTTCTTCACATAAGAAAAACAGAATAAGCAAAGATAAACAGTTGAAAACCTCTCCCAAAACTGCTCCCAAAACATAAGAAAACTGTATCTCAAAAAGGAATGTCACAGCTCCACAGAAAACACCACACAAGGACATTCTTCAGGAGCCCAACAGAGCAACTGGAACACACATCTGAACTAGCCAGCAGTATCAGGACACTAAAAGCAGGGCTGTCTGTCCTGGAGCAGGAATTCATAGATTTTTTCTTCATCAGAAAAATAACAACAGCCAGCCAGCCAGAGAATTGTACATTAGAAGGGAACCGTCAGCGTCCTCTACACCCTCAGAAGGGGCCTAAGAATATTTTTTTTTAAAATAGAGCAGTTTTAGTTTATAGTTTTGCCGTATCTGCTGTTGCTGGAAAGAATGATGGTGATTGGTGGTCCAGCTAAAAATTTACAGAGGGCCAAGCAATTGTTATTCAATGAGAGACCAATTTCAAAACAGTAAAATTGATCAATCATATCTTCCCTCTACAGGGGTGGGCTTTATTATCGCTAACTTTGACAAGTTCCTCCCACTGTGGAGACATGCAGACACAAATCTAGCAAAAAAAGGATAGCTGGGACTGCTTGCTGTTTGGTGGAGACGAGGTCTTGGGCCAGAGAGGGATTTTGTGATTTAGGAAGTTTATCCAAGTCAGCCTATCGCTATCAGAATGCTTGAAAAACAATTGTTGATTCATTTAAAAGCAAAGAATCAGTTGTGTGAAATATATGTGGACATGAAGTGTCTTTTCGCTAGGACAGCAGATGCAGCGCCTCCCCCAGGTCATGCCCTGCTATCACCGTATATTGTGAAAGTGAAGACATAATGGCACTGGTTGAATAATGGAGAATAAATGAGAATAAAATATATGATTTAATCTAGGAATGTACTTTTATTTGGGGGAGCTAAATAAAATTTATAATATTAAGTTAATATTATAAAATGAAATACTAATAGTCCATTAACTATCTGAATCTAAATCAGTATCAAACTGAATCTGTAAATCAGGCTGATTTATATACAACTACTCTGAATAAAACAAATGGTACTCTGAATATGAAAATTAATGGTCACAATTTTAATTATTTTAATATTAAAGCCAAGTTAAACTAGACTTTTCACTGTTATAATACACAAAAAAACTATGTTTTTACTAGTAAAATCATGTCATGCAGTTTAAAGACAGCACCACAAGGACACTGTTGGCTTGTTTTTTAAATAATCCTGGCTAATCTCCGTGTAATAAACTGCAGCTACTAATCAAGCAACAAATCAACACAAGCATTATCTCTCACTAGTGTTATTTTCTAGCGAGAGAACATGTAAAGTCAATTTTGAAGAATTTATTAAAATGTGTAAAAGACATGAGTGATATTCTGTAATTTGTGGATGAAGGACACTGATCCAAAGCACCAACTCTTCCTGTGATCATTTTCTAACTTAGCTGATGTGTCTTTACTCTGACTGGGAGAATGTTTTCCTTATCAGTCTACAGTTACTGTCATACTGTAATAGCAGCAGCATTAAATCTTCACCTGTGATTGCATTTATGCTATATTGAGTTTAGTCTTATGTAGGATCTGTTTTGAGCCTTTTATTACATGCAGTTTGGGACTATAAATTACAGTCACATAGTTCAGGACTGCAAACATACATGCAGGATGTACAGTGATGTTTATATGTTAAAGGATGGAGCTGCACTGAGCCGTGTACCCATTTCACTTAGAGTGTTTTATTTAACATCCAACAATAACACTTTTGTCTATGTCACTTTTAGTACAACCCAGGCTGCTTTCGAACCCCTTGGTAAAGAAAAGGTGTCTCTTGTGCTAGAGGTCAGAGGAGCTCACAGACTACCAGCACAGAGAATGGTCAGAGATAATTCCATGAATACTTTAATATTCTTAATCATAACACACGGAACAGTCCAGACAAACCATCAAGCTCCAAATTCAACAAGACATCAGAACTTCTTAGAGACCACCTCAGATTCATTTAGAGGGATTACTGGCTGGGTAGGAGACACAGCAAATGCTCACTGGCACAGCTGATTAATGATATTAAAGCATATCCGTGTTGAATTAAGTGAAAGTGATTAAGTGATTGCACTATATTTGTTGTAAAATGTTACTGTTAAAAGAAAACTTTAATGTTTGTGTTTTAGTGTAGTGTTTTGAAATTATCCAAACACCAAATTCCACAGTAGTGATCCCCTGTAGGCTACATATATACACAAAATGTTTATTCAAAATATAGTTTAATATTTGTACTACTCAGGTTTACTGCTTTGTTATGTTTGCCAGCTGGGTAAATACATTTTAATGAATTTGTGGTGTTGTATATAGAGCATTGCAGATTGATATAAAGACACAGATCCATAATTCATCATCACTGGAGCTAAAGCCCTAAAGACTGACCATCCTAGAAACAGTCCTGTAGTACGATGGTACATACAGTAAAGTTATTAGAGCACTTTTATCACAGAGTGTGCAGTGTTCAATTATACTGAATGGAAGTGTAAATAATGTAATAATATACTGTAAGTCAGTCACCCACTCTGTCTGCCCTGCGATGGACTGGTGACCTGTCCAGGGTGTATCCTGCCTGGTAACAAATGCAGCACAAAGGAATAACACCATTTTGGCGAGAATTAAACCGTTTTGACGCGATGGGGGGCTGAGTAACATGGAAATATGTAAATATTGCTTAATAACTTGTAAATAAGAACAGCGCAATCATTTCTTTTAATAGCACAAACCAGCACAAATGAAATGAGACCACTTTGGTCCAACTTGGACACACAACTGGGTTCAGGTGAATGTATTATCTGTATCTGGATCAAATTTAAGCACAATGGTGACAAAAAAAATACTGTCATTTTGCAAAGTGTCAATCAAGCAAACAATAAAGCATAAAAGGAGAAAATAGGTACTAGCACACCCAACAATTTTAGCAAAAAGAATTTGAACAGGTTAAATATGAATTTTATTAACAATTAAAAGTTTATTAACAAATTAAAAGAATCAAAAAGTTCTGTTGATTCTATTCTCATTAGTTGGCCTGATGCTGTAATGACTAATTTGACTCACGGCGCTCAAGGGCTGTAACAGGTGTGCATGGAATACAAGTTCATTTTGTACTGATATACAGTCCAAACTCTCTGCATTAGATTATAGAATCTGAATGATCACACAGCCAAACTGGAGGAACTCATTTTCTGCACAGCTCTTATCCAGAACAGTTTCAACATAAAACATTACTACAGCACAAATTCAAATATAATGCAATAAAGATAAGCAGCATGAAACAGAACAGAAATTTTAGAAAACATTTAGACTTGCTTTCCACATTTCTTCATCATTAGCCTGCAGGAGTTACTCTGTCCAGAATTACTCTGGACAGTAAATTTTGAGAGACTTACAAAGAATCAACACTTTGGACTGCCTGCATACTGCTGACACACCTTGAAACAAAACAGGTCTAAAGTCTGAATCTGAACCAAAGAGGAAGCAAAAAATCTTAAACATACAGCACAAACAAATGGTGCAGTAAGACAGGAAGTGGAAGTTAGAAACACTGGGGAGCTCTATTATTGTCCACGGACTAATATTTCAGTTTTCCATTTTTCAGTTTAGTCTCATCACAGACAGACAGACTGAAGACGCTCTTCATTTATTTCCTGCTAACACTTTTGTTGAAAGCTCTTACAAGTTTGATCTATTTAGTGTTAACTGCTGATGTCTTTGTGTTAACGGCACCTATAGTGGTGATTCAGAAACTCCAGTACAGAGTCAGATACTCACTGTGTTTCGTCTGAATTAGATTTATTCCTCTCTCTCCATAAAATGATGATCCTGTTCAGAGTTGATCCTCTGCTGGAGGTGGAGTCTCCATAATCTGGTTTAGCCACATTTGTTTACTCACAGCAGTTCTGAATGAATTCTGACCCTAATACAGCTCTGAGCCTATTGGGAGTAAATGAAGCACAGATATGTTTACTGTACTCTATCCTGCTGCCTCTCTCCCACTCCTGGATAAAACTGTGTTAATGATTGCAGCCAGACAAACAAGTACACTCACATTATTCACAATTGGTGGAAATAACCTACAACCACTGACCTGAGAACAGTGCAGCTTTTCCTCTTAAACCAGCATCTGGGTAGAGCGAGCTGCTCCCAGATCAGAGACAGATCCTTACTGTGGTAGATTAGCCCTGCCCACAGGAGGTTACATGTAAGAGGGTTTTACAGCCTGTTCACTGATCATCTTATCAGTGTGCTTTTACAGAGTCTACTCCAAACTAGAGATGGACACCAGTACTGGACTGAGTGCAGAGTTATGGAACCAGATTTTACACCAATGCTGCTCCAAGTTCACAAATTGATGTAGAATGACCATTTCAACATATACACACACACACACACACACACACACACACACTGTTACAACAAAAACACCCCCAGAGGAAACACACTGATATACACACGTGTAAACATGTGAAAATCTCATTTATTAAATCTCACAATCATAGTGTTTGCTATGATATATGCAAACCACAAGATGTCACTGTTTTCAATACACTGAAGCTTTAAAGCATTTCCTGGCATAATCACAGGGAAAAGCCTCAAAGCTTCACATGGCTTTTTCAGGCATCCCAAAGAGTTACATTATGTTGTACTTTGTTTTAAGATTCCTTACCACTAAAGTTCTTCAGTGGTTTGTTCAGTGATGTCAGAATACTGTGTGGGCTTTATTTACATTTAACTGAATGTCAGCATCACTCATGATTATCATTTCATTTTATGCTTTTTGTCCAGTGTATTTTTGTTATGTTGCACTCACTACTAAATTTTGTGTAAAGCTTAAACATTTCCAGTAGAAGCTGCTGATTTTAATCAGTGACACTCGTTGAGCCAATCCAAATACATTGAAATTCCTCAGACAATATAGAGATTGTTATTGTGATGACTTGGATCAGGTGTGTTGGGAGCAGGAGAACACTAAAATATCCAGGATGGTGATTCTCAGGGACCAATCCTGATAATCCTATTATTAACATAGGCACTAGTGTGCACAGAGTAAAAGGCAGAGTGTATCTTATATGGGATTGCCTGAAAATGGGTGGGGAAAGCTGTCCAAGATTGTAAACCCACCCATTTTTGTCAGGCAGAGAAAAGAACAAAGGACGCCACTTTCACAGAAGTCGAGAGAAAATGAATTTCCTAACTGAAACAGAAACAAAACAGACCAGAAAGAAGTTTTTTTTTTTTTCCCCCCAGAGAAGGAAATCTCGAGAGGAGGCTGGAGGAACTCAAAAAGTGAGGGGGAGTGCAAACCTCTCAGCCTTCTTACCAAAGAATTCTTACCACAGCAATGTGTGTCTTCTTCTCTGCGCTTATAAAGCCCTCCGCCCAGGTGTAGGATGTTGGACTTGATTGGACCTGGGAGGTGTGCGTCATCTCCCTCTGGTGGCCGGGAGCGCCGCAGCCCTGGAGCCAGCCCTTACAACTATAG
Organism: Colossoma macropomum; assembly: GCF_904425465.1. Classification (NCBI taxonomy): domain Eukaryota; kingdom Metazoa; phylum Chordata; class Actinopteri; order Characiformes; family Serrasalmidae; genus Colossoma; species Colossoma macropomum. The sequence goes on from NW_023495401.1 coordinate 11,020, forward strand.
CATGTAAGCAAAAATGGTTTAAGAAAAATACTAATTCAACACTTTTAATGTATTTTTAGAGTTCAGTCTTACAACACAGACACAAAGAGTATATTTAAATCATATCACAAGAGTGGCAAGATAACACATGACTTGTATAGACTTGTATTAAAATAGATAAAGCATGACAAATATATTTCAAGTACAAATTAGTGGTTCCAAAAGAACACAACCTCAGTGTATATACATATAGTTTACTTTTTCCCAAGGGAAAGTGATGATCCTTTTTTTCAGGCAGTGTAAAATGTATTATCTTGAATAACAACATATTACAGATAAATTCTCTTTGATGTAAGTACACAGATTCTACAGACTACCACGTGTTTTCTCCACTGTTAGATCTACATTTGATATAAAATTCTATTATACACAAAGTTTCAACTGTTTAGATGGATACCTATATTTTACATTTACATATTCATAAGGCCAGATATCACATTTATCACTAATAATATCATACTACTAATACAGAATATTTAATTGTGAGCATTGCTTCAAGTACATATAGGTTCAACACATAAATAACAGTGTTTAGAAATGTTTTGTAAAAGTATAGGCACAGTTCATTGTAAGCGCATTTTGAACACAAAATTAAATATTTTGAAGTTTTCTTCACTGAAGCACAGGTTTAACAAAAGTATAATCAAAGTATAGTTCGAACATATAATAAGCACAGTTCAATTTGATGAAGCACTTTTTCAATACAAAATAAATATTTGTTTACAGTTACAATACATGGACCTAGGACAAACTTGAAAAAGTATAGTTTTACCATAAAATGAGCACAATTATGTGTTTTATGAAGTATATCATCAGTGCCAAATTACGATAAATAAAATAAGTATACTTTTTCAGATGGTTGTAAAATATAGGTTCGGTAGTTAAAAAGATACATTTAATATATCCCTAGAGCATGCAGTATATAGTTTAAGTAGACTAGTATTATGTTTAAGTATACTTTTTTTTACAAGAGATATAATAATAGATGTAATGGTTTGGTTACATTAAAAGTACAGTATGAAATACATTATTTGTTTAGTTCAGTTTTTAAAGCTGCTTTACAGCATTATGTTACTTAAATTCATATGTACATTTATTTGAATAAGCTCTGCTGGAGTTTTCATGCTTATAGACAGTCACAGTAGTAATGGACTGTCTGTTTAACCAGGCAGTTGAGCTGATGAGCCTATGTTGTTAATGTTTATGAATGAAACATTATGAAAGTAAAATCTAAACTGCAGGAAATGTTATACTGATGATGAAAAGAGAACAGCAGGACAGCAGAGATACAGATCATTCAGCTGTTCTTCAAGAGGTGCTCTCTGCTGATAAAAGAATGTACAAACTTATCTCAGTATTTATGATTATGAAACTCTATCAGCATTTCCACTGGTTTAGAGTGTTGAGCTCATGTGGTTGCCATGATGCCTGATGCTCCTCCCACCTGTACACACTCATCACCAATGTGGGGTCATTCACCAATGTGAGGATTTTGATGGAAGGGTCGTTGAAGGTACAGTTACTGGTGTACAGGAAGTGATGTCAAGAGGAGATTACACAGTCATATACTGAGTGTGTGTGTGTAGTAAGACTTCATCCTCTCCTCATAATCCTCTGTGTGTGAGAGCAGATCAGCTGGAAGGTGTTCTGATGCTGTAAGACAGAGAAAAAGACAGAATCATTGGACATGGACTCAGACTGATGGGTCATTCAACACCAGCACACCTAGAACCTGTCCAGTCCTGTCATGGACTTCATAAAGAAAATCAAACACAATGTAAAATTTAATTCATTAAAGAATGAAAAACATCAAAGCTGTTCCAGTTAGAGTTTTAGTGATGAATATTTGCTCCATCAGGGTCTGAACTCCATCTTAAATATTGAGTTTATCTTCTTACAGAATGACTGAACTGAACTGAAATATTAACTGGGCATAAACACAACACTAATAAACGCACTTCACTGCAAATTAACTAGCTTTGTAATAGTTTATTATATAACTAATAAATTGGATCATGTTCTTATGTCATATTTGAAATAAATGTATCATCTAACCTTTGTTTGAATATTTGAAACACATGTACATTACACATATTACACAACTCCACATTCTACACACTCAGCACACTTTCTGTGTGAGTGTGGGTGAGAGTGTGTTTTTGTGTATGAGTGTGTGTGTTTGTGAGTGTGTGTGTGTGTGTGTGTATAGAGACAGTAAATCAGTAACTCACTGTAGTTTCTCCAGTTTACAGTGTGGATCCTCCAGTAGATCAGAGAGCAGCTTCACTCCTGACTCTCCTGGTTTATTGGAGTTCAGGTTCAGCTCTCTCAGGTGAGAGGAGGGGTTTGATTTTAGAGCTGAAGCCAGAGCAGCATAGCCTTCATCTGCAATACTGCAGTTATACAGCCTGCAGAGAGAAGCAGAAAAACTTGTAACACTTACAGATCAACACACACACTCAAACACACACACACACACAGCCCCATATTCTTTCCCTGCATTTCTATCTCTGTATTTCACACTGTTCTACCTGTCTCTCTCTGTCTCTCTATCTCTCAGTTCTACATTTTTTTCTGTCTGTCTTTCTGCCTTGCTCCTTCTTTGTCCCATACTTTCTTTCTTTCCTTCTGTCTCTCTGTCATTCTCTCTGTCTCCCTCTCTTTATGCTTAAATATGTTGCTGATATACTAAATGATGCAGAGATATGAAAGTGTGTGGGGTGTAATTATCTCACCATAGTGTCTCCAGTTTACACTGTGGATTCTTCAGTCCAGAAGAGAGCAGCTCCACTCCTGAATCCCGCAACAGTTTATTGGCACTCACATTCAGTTCTATCAGACTAGCAGAGTATGAGCTGAGAGCTGAGGACAGAGCTGAACAGCTTCTCTCTGTGAGATTACAGTTACACAGCCTGGGAGAGAAATAATTATACATCAGAACACTGACATCACACACACACACACACACACACACACACACACACACACTAATTACCTCTCTCTGTCCTCGCTCTCTTTTTATGGTCAGGATTGTCTGAAAACAATGCTAAAGATCATGAAAAAGAGTGCATTTCTCTGAGTCAATGTGTGTGTGTGTATGTGTGTGTATCAGTTTCAAACACATTCAGTTAGAAACACTTTCTTTTTCTTTATCGCTCTTTTTGTCTCTCTCTCTGTGTATTTCCATTCACCTGAAAACCATGCTATTCCATCAGAAATAAACAGCTACAGTTCCAGACCAAAACAAAAGCTATATATAATCTCTGTAGAAAATCAATTACAGTAAATCTGTAAAAAGTAAACACACAACACTAAACAGAGGCTTTGCTAGCTAAAGTAATGCACTTTTTTCAAAAAACATCAAACTCCCATAAAACACCAAACACACACCACAAAAGCAAACTGTTATAATCAAATGAGTACATTTCTTCAATTTCTCAACAAACAACACAAAACACAGGTTTCAGTTTGAGCCTCTTCAGCTCTGCTAATACTTTACTGTAAATAGTTCTAGAATGTTAAAGTGTCAGAACATCACAGCATGGAATCAATCATGCATACTCTCCAAATAAAACACCAAAAATATTCAGAAACAAATATTTTTTTCTGCTCATTTTTTATACTCTTGAAAGAAAAGTGTGAGTGGTTGCAGTGGTTGATGCCAAACTGGAGGTCTGATTTATTTATCAGTAGAGGGTGGTACTGTGGCAGAGGGGCCTAAGCTAGATGTGTTGGAATACATACCATACCAAACTTATACTTGTAGTGAAACTCTCGAAACTAGCATCCATTGTACACATTTTTCAAAGTCTGTCATTGTATGAAAGACTGTCATTTCAAAAGACTGTCATTGTATGAATTGCCTTTACACAATAACAGGCACACCTACTACATATCCCTCTACTGACATAATTGAAGTGCTCCTATATATGTATAATTTTAGACAATATTGCTTTCCCTTATTCTAATGTTTTTGTAAGTGTGGAAAAAATTTAAATATAGGAACAAATGTTTCTTAATATCTCAAGTAAATTCTCTCTTTTTTGTGTAGAGGGGAATGTGTAACACAAACTACCTTAAAGCACATTGTTGCAGTACCAAATGTCACTGATTAGTAATATATTTATAAAATATTTAAATCATTTAAAGTTTATTATCTTGTAAATCAGTTTTATCATTATTCTTCCTGTGATAACATTTCATCTACAGCCTTGATTATCAGTCCATGCAGTCAGCAACTAATGATGATTGATTGCTGAGTTAACACTTGTGCACTATGTAGTTCAAACAGGTGCTAAATGTAAACTTGACTGAGCATATTTTCTTTTGGCTGTGTCCAAATATTTTCTTTTGTTTTACACAGCTCTCCAATTCAGTTTTTTGTTTTTCTTTGAGATCTGTACTATGCTTTGATAAAATATGTAAACGTTAATGAAAACTGCAAAAATGTATTAAAATATTTGAAAGAGAATGTTGTGTTTGTTATACTACAGTTGAAACTATAGTTCCTGCATCTGTCCACCAGGTGTCACTATGACACACACTAAGTTGATTGAGATTCTGTTATGTATGTGAAGAAGAATGGTGTGTATGTAAGAAGCAAGCAAGTCAAAAGAAAGTTTTGCACTGTTACTTGAGTCTTGTTAGATTGTGTATACACTGCATAACAGAGAACACTTTTCTAATGCGATGAAATTGAAAATGAAGATCAAATGTATCCATTTTGTTAAACATGATGTATAAATCAAGAACATCTGCAATGTGAGTTTAAGGAGTGAGTTTTGTGTTTTCCCCTAAATTTGATTCCTCACAGATGTGTTACTGCACAGTAATGACAGCACTGTATACATAAAAGTGGAGTCCTACTGATTGTAATGGTGTATGTGTCTAATCTCAGTGAAAAGCTAGATTATAAAACCATATAGAGATATGAAAGTGTGTATATCTGTCTCTGTGTCTCTCAAATCTGTCTTTTTTCAGTACTCTCTGTTCTCTGTGTATGTTTCTCTGGCTGTCTTCTGTATCTCTCTCTGTTCTTTTTTGTCTCTTTGTGTCTCTCTTTCCTTCTATCTTGCTCACTCTATGTTTGTCTCTCTCTTCGTTTTCTTTCCTTATTCTCTCTTGTTGTATCCCTCTCTTTCTATTTTGTCAATGTTTGTCTCTCTGCTTTGTCTTGTTCCGTTGCTTTCTGTATAGCTCTCTCTGCATCTCTAAACTTGCTGACTCTTTCTTGTTCCATCTCTTTCTCTATATTTAAAGAAGTTGCTGATTTTTTAATGAAAGTTTATGTGTGAATCATCTATACACTCAAAGTGATAAAGTGATGATTTTACTTCAGTATCTCCAGTTTACAGTGTGGATTCTTCAGTCCAGCAGAGAGCAGCTCCACTCCTGAATCCTGCAGTTCATTATAACTGAGGTCCAGTTCTCTCAGACTGGAGGAGTTTGAGCTGAGAGCTGAGGACAGAGCTGCACAGCTTTTCTTTGTGAGATTACACCAACACAGCCTGGAAGAGAAATGATGATCCATCACAACACTGACATCACACACACATACAACCCCATGTTCTATCTTTGTATCTCTCTCTGTATTTCACTGTGGTCTACATCACTCACTTCTTTGTAACTGTATTTCATTATGTTCTCTCTCTCTCCCAGTTCTCTCTGTATTTCATTGTACTCACTTTCACAGTTCTGTCTATGTTTCATTGTGTTCTCTCTTTCTCAGTTGTCTTTCTCTGTATTTCATAACATACAGATTGATGAAGAGCTGATCACACCTCAATTTCTCCAGTTTACAGTGTGGATTCTTCAGTCCAGCAGAAAGCAACTCCACTCCTGAATCCTGCAGTTTATTGTCATTCAGGTCCAGTTCCTTCAGACATGATGAGCTTGAGCTGAGAGCTGAGGACAGAGCTGCACAGCTTTTCTCTGTGAGATCACAGTCAAACAGCCTGGAACAGTAATAATAATACATCAGAACATTGGTGTCTCTCTCTCTTTCTTTCTGTCTCTCTCTCACTCACACACACACACAAACACTCTAACAAACACAATGAAAGACACATAATAATACACATACATTCTCTCACAGAAACAAAGACACATACTATCTTTCTTCGTCTCTCTTTCATAGTCAAGTTCAGCTGAAAACAATGCTAAATGGTAAATATCTGTGCAGAAAAACCACACTGAGAATTACAGTTTTTTCCCATTTATGTGAATGTTTTCTTTTTCATTCAGAAGTCACATATTTAAATGGTAAAGAGAAAATACTAAACAGTGTTGCTAGCCAAAATAATTCCATTTTTGTAAAACTATCACATTTTCAAAACACACTAAAAAAACACCACAAAACTAAACTTATCTAACAGACAATACAACTTACAATCAGGTGCATAAATTACTTCAGTCTCAACAAACAACTAAAACACAATATACAGATTTCAATTTGAGCCTATTCAGCCTTCATTACTATTATAATGTGTAGATACTGATACTAGAATGTTTTCAAATGTAAGAATGTCACAGCATGGAATCTATTCCTGTCTCCTAGGTAGATTTACCAGAGGTACATTTCAGTCCAATGTGCTTCATACCCCCAAACCACCCAAAATATTCAGAAACACTTTTTTACCTATTTTGTGTACTCTAGAAACAAAGGTAAGAGTGGTTAATGCTTACTGTGGTAGAGAAGCCAAATATAGAAGTTTTGGCATACATACCATACTGATTTTCCAGTGAAATCCCAGCAATAATTATGGACCATGTCATCAATCATGGAATATCCATGAAAGAAAGAAGGTCCATTTTAAATCTATGTTGGCACACTGTGTCATCCATTGTGCACGTTTTTCAAAGGTACATTAGGTAAGACTGCCATTGTATGAATTGTTTTTACACAATAACTGATGTACCTATTGCACAGCCCTCTATTGACATCATTGCAGGCCATCTGTTTTTCTTTAATAAATGTGGAAAAAATGCTTAAACAAATGTGCTACATCCTAGGATGCATTCAGGATTGTAACTGAACTTGTAACTGGTTTTGTGCTGCCCTTTTGTTTTGGTTTTTTTTGTTTGTTTGTTTGTTTGTTTTGGTTTTTTGCTGTCTGTCTTTTAGGCTGACATTCCGGTGTGGGGATTAGAGTAGTGGAGGCTGTCACAAAGAATTATGCCTTGTGATTGGTCCAACACAATGATGCAATGCTGAAAAGGCCCAACCCAATGAGCAGTAGCCACCCAGGGAATTTTAGTCTGCTGGCAGACACCTTGTGGCTGCAGCAGTTTGGGCTTATAAAATGCTTGTTGTTCTTTGTTTAGACTGTTAGACTTGTTAAATGTTTCACCTTGTTGTTAGTTTCAGGTGCTGTCTTTCAGATATGTTTATTGCTTAATAGTAGAGTTTACTGTGGATTACTGAGTAATGCCACATTTTTGTACATCAGGTTTTAGCTTATGAACTTTCTACTCACATTTCTACTTACATTAAAATCAAATAAGATTTGCATTAGCTGTAGAAGTGAGTGCCATTTATCTTTGCTCCCTTTTTCTGGTTTTACCAACTAAAAAGCCAGGGAAAGAGCATTTTTTTATTTTGTTTTCTTTGAAGCAAGGTGGCTTCATGGGTTAGCCTTTTTATTTTTTTATATCCACTGTCTCCCTGTTAAGAAAGTGTATCTTTTTGACAAGAAAGGAGAAACTATACCTTATTGGCTTCGATCAGACTTTGTGTGCTGCTTTTTCATTTTTATGTTGTAACCTGTTAAACCCAGGACTCCAGAGAGAGGTTATTTTCTACACCCATGATACATGAGGTTGTAACAAATGCTTCCTAATATCTCAGGTGAATTCTCTTTTTTTATGAGTAAAGCAACATGTGCAACACAAGCTGCCTTAAAGCACATGGTTATAGTCCTATAGCAGAATCCACTGTCTGATTTTTAATTTCTCTCAATATTTCATAATTCTGTCCTACATTTTTATTCTTTCTGTGGTAAAACCTTGCCTAAAGTCTCCTTTATCAGTGCATACAGTCAGCCACTGATGACAACTGACTGCTGAGTTAAAAGTTGTGCACTATATGTGTCAAACAGGTGCTGAAAGTAATAATCACTGTGATAATATTTTTGTTTAGCAGTAGCATGTATAAACATACTTGAAGAGAACACATTTGTAATGTGAAGAACACACACAGTGGTAAAGTGATGATCTTACTCCAGTTTTTCCAGTTTACAGTGTGGATTCTTCAGTCCAGCAGAGAGCAGTTCCACTCCTGAATCCTGCAGTTCATTTTTTCTCAGGTTCAGTTCTCTCAGACTGGAGAAGTTTGAGCTGAGAGCTGAGGACAGAACTGCACAGCTTTTCTCTGTGAGATTACAGTCACACAGGCTGGAAGAGAAATGATGATACATCACAACACTGACATCACATACACTCACACATTCTCACACACACATTGTGTTCTCTCTCTCAGTTCTCTGGATTCCATTGTGTTCTCTCCGTCTGTATTTCATTGTGTTATCTCTCTTTCACAATGAAATCTATCTTTGTCTCTCTGCTTTTTCTCTTTTATCTGTTTTTTCTTCTTTCTGTTTCTCTCTTTCTTTATTCAACGATGTTGGTGAGTTTTTTCTATGAAAGTTTTTGTGTGTGTGTGTGTGTGATGTATACTCAAACATACACAAACAGTGATAAAGGGATTATCTTACTTCAGTATCTCCAGTTTACAGTGTGGATTCTTCAGTCCAGCAGAGAGCAGCTCCACTCCTGAATCCTGCAGTTCATTGTAACTCATGTCCAGTTCTCTCAGGCTTGAGGAGTTTGAGCTGAGAGCTGAGGATAGAGCTGCACAGCTTTTCACTTTGAGATTACAGTCACAAACACTGGGAAAGAAATACATCAGAGCACTGACATCTCATACACATACATACCATTGCGCACAATCAAATACAAAATAATACACACAAACATACAAACACAGTCACAGAAACACACAGAAACACATTTTCACTCTCCCTCTCTTTTACTCTCTTTCTCCCTTTTATGGTCATGGTTATCTGAAAACAATGCCAAATGTTACGCTCCACTCCATTTTGTGTTGCTGTTTTGTCTGTGCCTCTCTTCTGCCTTCCCAGTTGCAGCCTCATTCCTCGATCCAGTCTGTGTTTAATACATCACCACTCACTCCAGTCCATAATCCAGCCCATGCTCCAGTTCAGTTCAGATAATGTAATTGGGCGGGAAGAATAAAAGAGTCCTCCTCAGCTCTACTGACAGCTTTTGCTTTGCTCACTTTGTTTCTGTTGCTTGTCTGTTTGCATGTTTGAGTAATCTCTGACTGTTTGGTCTTTGACTGCTTCGTTTGACCTCAATTTAGCCTAGCCCACTTAAACCTGTTTGCTTCTTGTATATTTTGTAAATAGATTCCCTTTTTGTATATTTTGTAAATAGCTTCACCAGGTGTAGGGTTTGGCTGCCATTTTGTTTGGGTTTTGGGTTCTGTCTGGGTTTTGCATAAGGTAAACTGTTTCTTTTGTTTGTTCTTTGGTTTTGGTTAAGGCTAATTAAAATTTGTCTTGGAGTTAGAGTGGGTTCATTTGTTGTTTAGGCCTTGGCCAAACCTGAAGACAAACTGGTGTTCCACTGTACAGTTGTAAAATCAACATTGAATATGCTATTAAGATCAATTAGATGTTTTTTGTCTCATTATTACACACACACACCTTCACATAGCATACATTTTGCACCACACCATTCTTTTACGGCCCGACCCTACACCGGGTCTTAACACAAACTATAAATGTAACATGTATGTAGATAGACCTATAGGAGTTTTTCCTGAGTACTTGAATGTTTCTGTTCATTCAGAAGCCATATATTTAAAACAGTAAACACATGACACAAACCAAAATAATGCACTTTTTTGCAAAGACACTAAACAAACACCACAAAAGTAAACTTTTCTATCAGACACTACAGTTTACAATAAGGTGAGTACATTCCTTCTATCAGTCATAAAAAAACAACACAAAATACAGGTTTCAATTTTAGGCTATTCAGCTTGCATTGGTGCTGTATGTCTGTGCTGTATTGTCTGCTAATACTTTACAATAAACAGATTTAGGAAGTGTTAAAATGTAAGAATATCACAGTGTGGAATTATTCTTGTCTCCTTGACAGGTTTACCACATTTATTTCAGTACAGTGTGGCCCACACCCTCCAAAACAAACATCCTAAATATTAAGAAACATGCTTATTTTTGCTGCTCTTAAAACAAAGGTGAGAGAAGTTGCAGTGCTTGATGTGAAGCTGCAGGTCTGAGTATTTGTCAGGGAAGCCAAAGATAAAAGTGTTGGCACACATACCATTCTGAACTGAAATTTCCAGTGAAATTCAGGCAACAATAATAGTCAATATGATCAATTATGAAACATCCTTAACTGTGGATGGAAGAAGGTCCAACCCAAATACATTTTTGCACACTGCATCGCATATAAACCATTTATCAAAATTAATTAATTAATTATCTTTACAGCATAATAGATGTACCTATTACACATCCCTCTACTGACATCACTGCAGGACTGTATGTTTATCATTTTGGAAAATATTGCATACTACTACTCTGAACTTTTTTATAAGTATAGAAAAATACAAAATGCAAAATGCAGAAACAAAGGTTTCCTAATATGTCAGGTGAGTTCTCTCTTTTTGTGTAGAGCAGTATTTGCAATACACACTACCTAAGCACAGTGTTACAGTACTCTGGCAGAATCCACTGTTTGTTTTTTACTTCTCTCAATATTTAAACTCTGTCTTTTTCATAAACCATTTCTCTACCTCTATTCTTCATTATGGGAATATTTTCTTTTAGCTGTTTCTAAATGTTTCCTTTTGTTTTACACAGATTTCCAAATGAGTTTTGTTTCTCTGTGAGATGTTATAAATCCTTTGATAATATATTTGAAAAATGAGTGAAAGAAGGAAGAGACTCAAAATGAGTAAAACCAGTGAGCATGTTTTAACATACTTTAAGAGAGCACTTTTGTAATATGGACAAAGTGACAATGAACATTAAATTGACCCAAACTTTATTAAATATAATTTAAGAAAGTTTTTCCTCCAAACTGGTTTCCTAACAGATGCATTATTGCAAAGCAGGTGCCAGAAGTCCTACTGATTGTTATGGCCTGTGTGTCTAATCTGAGTGAAAAACTTTTTCTGAGTTATAAAATCATACAAAGATATGCAAGTATGTGTTCATGTTTACCTGTCTATCTCTCTCAGTTTCTCTGTTTTCTATGAATGTATCTCACCCTCTGTTCTTTAACTCTTTCTTCTTGTATCTTTGTGTGTCTCTCTTTGTCGTTTTATCTTGCTCTCTCTGTCTGCCCCATGTTCTCTCTTTTTATCTGTATCTCTCTATTCTGTCTTTTTATCTGTATCTCTCTATCTTCATCTCTGCTTTGTCTCTTTCAGTTTTTATTCTGTCTAGCTCTGTCTGTCTCTGTTCTTATCTCTCCCTCTGTCTCTCTCTCTCTGGCTCTTTCACTGTCTCTCTTGACATATATTTTTCTTTATCTCTCTGTAATTAAAATTGTAGCAGGTTTTTCTTTGATAGTGTGTGTGTGACTGATCTATACACACACACACACACACACACACACACACAATAATATAGGGATCTTACTTCAGTATCTCCAGTTTACAGTGTGGATTCTTCAGTCCAGCAGAGAGCAGCTCCACTCCTGAATCCTGCAGGTTATTGTTACTGACGTCCAATTCTCTCAGGCTGGAGGAGTTTGAGCTGAAAGCTGAGGACAGAGCTGTACAGTTTTTTGCTGTGATATTACAGTTATACAGCCTGGGAGAGAAATAACAATACATCAGGACACTGAAATCACATATACACACACACACAAACACAATCCCAGAGGTATACACACAAACACTCACACACGCAAACACAGCCCTAATTATACACACAATCACACACAAAAATTATACTCTAGTTGTTTTATCATGGAAACTTTCTATTCTTAGCCAAGTTTCAGCTTCATTGGCCACCATGTGTCTTACATTAAATTAAATGTTTAAATGGGCTCTTACTGACCATTTGGATCATCAAATGGATTTCTGATATGTCAGAAATTGTGGTTGCCTGTCCTTCACAGTGTAAGTACCCATGTCTTCACATGTCAATCAGATTGCGAATTGTTTTGTACAGTGTTAGTATATAAATCACAATAAACAGCTGATACACAGTGATATACAGTGCACATCCTACTTCTATTACACAAACTCTACCAAAATAAAAATATTGTATACCACTCTGTATCATGTAATCATCATGAACATATCAAAGCAGGTTTTATAACTGCATAACTGTGCTTAACTTTATAATTGTGCTTTGGCCACTGAGTCTGTACTTGGTCAGCATTTGTCTCTGTATTGGTCACTGAGTCTGTACTTGGTCAAGATTCTCTGAGGTTGAATAGATACTCTGCCAGTTCATACTCTCTGTTTAGGGCCCAATGGTACAAATGTAATGCATCGATATCATCATTTAAATAAAACATGTAATTTATTGTAAATAGTACAAAGACAACAAATTTGTTATTTGAAAAATATATGCCCACTTTTAAATTTGAGAAATATTTCCAAAAAGATAGGACAAAATTCAATATATTGAAACATCTCAAAACTAATTAGCTTATTTGGCAACAGGCCAGTAACATGATTGGGCATAAAAGAGAATCTGAGAGAGGCTGAGTATCAGAAGTATAGATGGCGAGGGGTTTACTACTCCGTGAAAAACTGCAGAGTGAAACAATGCAACAAGTCAAAAAAAATGTTTCTCAACATAAAATAACAAAGAACTTAGGGATTTAATCATTTACAGTATGTAATATCATTGGAAGATTCAGAGAATCCAGAAGAATCTCTGTGTGCAAGGGACAAGGCCAAAAACCTGTATTACCTGTCCATGATCTTTGGGTGCTCAGGTGGCACTCTAGAAAAAAACAGGCATGATTCCATAGTGGAAATCACTGCACAGGCTCAGAAACTTTTCTGAAAACCACCGTTGCTTCCACAAATGCAAGTTAAAACTCTACCACGTGAAGAAGAAACCATTCATACATAAGACCCAGGAACTCTGATGCATTCTCTGGGTCTCAGCACATTTAAGATGGACTGAGTGGAAAAGTGTCCTGTGGTCTGACTAATCAAAATTTTAAATTATTTTTGAAATTCATGGACTCTGTGTCCTCTGAGCTAAATAGGAGCAGGACCATCTGACTTATCAGTGTGTTATCAGCACATGGTTCAAAAGCCAACATCTGTCATGGTATGGAGGGGGGGGCATTAGTGTACATGGCATGGATGATTTTCACATCTGTGAAAACACCATTAATGCTGAATAATATATATACAGGTTTTGTAGCAACATATGCTGCAATCCAGAGGATGTCTTTTTCAGAGAAGACCTTGCTTATTTCAGCAGGACAACACCAAACTTATTACAGCAGCAGGGCTCTGTAGTAAAAGGTGTCTCAAACAACATGTCTCAGTTTCAACATTTGATTTATTGTCTTTGTACTATTTTCAATTAAATATTGTGTGTAAATGATTTGCACATCATCATATTCTACTTTTATTTACATTTTGTACAGCGCCCCGACTTTTTGGAAAATGGGGTTGTAGACTGAATTTTGGTTTCACCATTCCAATGTTACACATAGGTCTTTTTACTGTTTGATAATTTGGTTTACACTGATTGTACTCTGGTCAGCAGTGCTAGAGTGGGGCTGTTGTGTGTTTGGGGTTAGTGGGTTAAATTGAATTGAATTCTTAATTTATTTCTGCAGAATTCTGCATGCATTGTATTTTTTTTTTTTAGGAATTTGTTAATGAGGTCAGTGATCTCTGTAGAACTGATTGCACTGGTGAATTCAGACACACTGTTAAGAGTCCGTTTGTAAGTAGGGTTGATTTGTATTAGTTTACAGGACTCTTCTGATTTCTTTATTGTTGGATTCTCTTGAGGAACATGTTAATTTGGCAGTGGTCTAATAATGGTAACTTTTTTTGTTTGTTTGTTTGTTTTTTTTAAATCCCCGGGCCAGTATTCCTTGGCCACCCCACCACACTTTTTATGGGGATTTTTTTTTCTTTTCACTATTAATGTCACAACGTTTTCGTTTCATTATTAATGTCACAACTGTATCATTTTTTATCAGTGCAAATACAAGGTGATGTGGTACTACAACCATCCAACCCCACTCCAAACACCAGGCCCAGACCTTGACAGAGCTGTACTAACTCCTTACCATTCTTATTTACAGTAGAGTCTGGGTTATTGCGTGTTGTTGCTGTGGGGCGGCCCTAAACGTGTGGTTGTTTCCTTGTGTGTCTTTTATGTCAGGTTCTGAGCCTGTCATCGCATTGAAAACTCCACACAGCAGCACAGTGCCCTGAGCCTGGAAATGGCTGCTTTCTTTCTAGAGGTTGTTGAAGATCTCATCTCTACAGTAGGGGATTCTGCAGGAGGAGTGTAAGCTGCACAGATATAGAAGTCACTGTTACGCTCAGTAATGCTTCTCTTAAGTTTAAGCCCAGTATGGGTGAGCTCTTTTTTGACAACTGATAAATGGGATATCAGGCTCTTCTTATACAAGATAATGACATGAATCTCTGTCGTGCTTTATATTTGAATGTTTGTAGGAAGATAGGAGGACTCTCATTCTCTCCCTCTCTCTCACACACACATACTTTGTCTCTCTGTCTCTCTAACTCTTAACTTTCTCTCTTTGTCTCTCTTTGTGTTTCTTTTCTCACACTCTGTTCTCCCTCCGTTTCCCTCTGTCACCCCGTCTCTCCCTTTTCCTCTCTCTCACACACTCATGCACTGTCTCTCTAACTCTCTCTGTCTCTCCCTTCCTCTCTCACACATTTTCTATTTCTCTTTTTCCTCTCTTTCACTCTCATTCTCTCTTCACTCTCTCTCTCTCAGATTACTTGTTAAAAAATAAAACTTATATAATGTTTTATTAAATCTCACCAATGTTGCTTAATATTCAAATAATGATATCTATGAAAATAATTCATTTTTATTAGAAAATCTTTAGACCTTGGTTGAAAATAAAGCTTCATTGCTGCCATCTGGTGGAACTGAGAGGTTGGTGCAAGCTATAAGCTAACTCTACAAAGAAAGTCTTTTTTTCCATTTAATTTTTATGCTTCTTTCTTTGTATAAAGAGTGACTAATTGGGAAGAGAAATAACTATCCACTTCCTGTAGTTTTAGTTTTACATGCACATAGTGTGGTATGCCTGGTAGGGACGATAAAAGTTCCAGTGTTGGAATTTACCTCACTTCCACTTTTCGGCAGACAAAGGGGAGCTTGAATTGTTTGGCGCAAGCTGCTGTTGCTGTAGGAAGAATGAGTCCTGGTAGGCTTGTAAGATCCACTTGTTTCTTTGTTTGAAACATGGGGGTTATATTTAAGTATTTGTGATCATTTTAGGTGATTGTGGTTTGGTAAAAAGACCAAATAGATGTCCATTTAGAATTAGAAGCAGGTCTCCAGCCTGAGTACCGGTGGGTGGCGTTTCATTCCTTGTTTAGTTAAAGTAAACAGTGGTGAAAAGCACTATTGGGTGGATTTGTAGATTGTTGCGGTGGCATTAAGCAACGTTGGGACGCATTAACTGGAGGGGAAGGTGTCAGTATTAAGTGTATTTCCTCTTAGTTTTGTTTTTCCCCTCTCTTTCTTCCTGCAACAACATGGTCTATTTGGTGCTTAAGATTCTGAAGGAGTAATCGACTTTGCAGTCCACGCTACCGGTAAAGTGAGCTGTATGTTTTGAGTGACTAATCTCAGCTTCTCCGGCTCGTCCAAGGGTGGTTGAGTATGACTGCAGGTTAAATAGGTATGTGCTGTTTTGGGACTTATGGATTGATTTTCATTTAGATTAACAACTGAAGGTGTAAATTTGGCCACCATATATACACTTTATGGCATGTACATGGGTGTATATATATGCTAATAATAAGGGTGCATATAAATCTGTTTTTTTGTATAGTATTTTCTAACCACTGAATGTACACATAACTTGAGGTTAGAGATGTAGGTGCAAAGAGCTGTGGAGGTTTTATTTTAAAGGCTAAATGAAAGTATTTTTGGTGATGTGATTTTGTCTCTTTGCAGTGGATGGAGGCCTGGTTGTCTGCAGGCCACTGTTTTCCCCGGGTTTTCTTTTATAGATACCTTCTGAGATATTCGCACCAAGCCGCCTCTTTTAGGGTATTTTTATATGTACTATTTTGAGATTCCCTGTTCAGCTGCCCATTGATATTATTTTTATATCAACATTTTGGAATAATATTTGCACTTGAGTGCCTGTCTATGGTAGGGGTTTTATTAAAGAGTGTGTGGGTTAACTGCTCATTACAGTGAGACTCGGGTAATATTCCTTCGCCATAATTATAGCATTTGATATTTTTTTTCCTTTTTTTTCTTTTCTTCTTTTTTTGTGCTCCTGAAGTGTACAATTTCAATTTCATCACTCAGATTTGTGCTGAGATTATTTTGGTATTTTGGTTTTGTGACATGTGCAGTTAGGTTGTCTGTGACTAACTCATTTATTTGAGTGTTCCAGTGTGGGGCCTCCTACCCAGTAAATTGGGGTGACATAGTCTGGGTATGCCATGTGGGGTGTTGTATAAGAATTCCTTCCTTTGACACCTGCACTGGTCACACTTAGTATAGTCAATATCATTATTTTATTCCATTAGAAAGTAAAGATTGCGATGTTTAACATGATTTTAAATTAGATTGATGTAACTAATTTATCAAAATTATCAAATTATTTGTCATAAATGTTTGGTATTAATTATTACATTGAATTGTTAAATTATTCACAGTGGTTAGTATACATTACTTAATTTTAATAGATTTTTTTATTTAATAATCATAAGTAAAAAAAGCACAGCTACAGTACGTATCACACACACAGACACACACCCAATAATCCATAAACCAGTAATGAATCAGTGGTATGTTGGAAACTGATTAAAATAAGTAATGAAAATAATTATTCTAATCAGTGCAGTTTAATCCAGTGATACATTAAATTAATAAACAGTGCAGTGACATATTTAAAACAGAAATACTCACACAGCTCTCTTGGAAGCTTTGATCACTGGCAGCAGATTCAGAACACATTCATCTGATAGATCATATTTATTCAAGTTAAACACATCCAGCTCCTCTTCTGAGTTCAGCAACACAAACACCAGAGCTGACCACTGGGCAGGAGAGAGACTGAGTCCACTGAGACGAAAGTAATCACCTCTGTTCAAGTATGTTTGAACTTCCTGCACTAGAGAATGATCATTCAATTCATTCAGACAGTGGAACAGATTGATGGATTTCTCTGGAGAGGGATTCTCCCTGATCTTCTCCTTGATGTACTGGACTGTTTCCTCTTTGCTGCGAGAGCTGCTTCCTGTCTGCGTCAGTAGGCCGCGTAAGAGAGTCTGATTGGACTCCAGTGAGAGGCCCAGTAGGAAGCGGAGGAAAAGGTCCAGGTGTCCATTCTCACTCTGTAAGGCCTTGTCCACTGCAGACCTGAGAAAGTCTGACATTTTGGACTCTCTGAAAATACCAGAGAGATCAGAGGTCAGCCGTTTTGTTGCATTTTTGCTGATAAAGGAGAGAAATGCATATAAAGCAGCCAGAAACTCCTGAACACTCAGGTGCACAAAGCTGAACACCTTCCCCAGGTGCAGCCCAAACTCCTCTCTGAAGATCTGGGTACAAACTCCTGAGTACACTGACACTTCTCTGACATCAATGCCACACTCTCTCAGGTCCTCCTCATAGAAGATCAGATTGCCTTTTTCCAGCTGTTGGAAAGCCAGTTTTCCCAGTGCCAGAATCATCTTTCTAGTCTGCTGAAGATCAGTGTCACATTTCCCATGGTACTTTTGGTCCTTGTGTTTGATCTGAAAGATCAGGAAGTGTGAGAACATTTGAGTCAGAGTCTTGGGGATCTCTCCACTCTCTGCTTCACCCAAAACCCTCTCTAGAACAGTGGCTGAAATCCAACAGAAGACTGGGATGTGGCACATGATGTAGAGGCTTCTTGAGGACTTCATGTGTGAGATGATTTTATTAGCCAGGCTCTGGTCACTGATTCTTTTTCTGAAGTACTCCTCTTTCTGAGGGTCACTGAACCCTCGTACCTCTGTTACCATGTCAACACACTCAGGAGGGATCTGATTGGCTGCTGCTGGTCGAGAGGTTACCCAGAGGAGAGCGGAGGAAAGCAGATTCCCCTTAATGAGGTTTGTCAGCAGCACATCCACTGAGGCTGAATCTGTTACATCCCACAAGCTCTCATTGTTCTGGAAATCTAGAGGAAGTCGACACTCATCCAGACCATCAAAGATGAACATGACTTTATAAGCATCACAGTCTATTGATCTTAGTTGTTTTATATTTGGGAAAAAGCGATGAAGAAGCTCCATCAGACTGAAATCTTTCTTTATCAGATTCAGCTCTCTAAAAGGAAGTGGAAATATGAAGATGACATCCTGATTTGCTTTTCCTTCAGCCCAGTCCAGAATGAACTTCTGCACAGAGACTGTTTTTCCAATTCCAGCAACTCCTTTAGTCAGCACAGTTCTGATGGGTTTGTCTTTAAAGAGGTCATTGCATTTGATGGGTTTCTCCAGTGTTGCTGGTCTCCTGGATGCTGTCTCAATCTGTCTGACCTCATGTTCATTATTGACCTCTCCACTCCCTCCCTCTGTGATGTAGAGCTCTGTGTAGATCTCATTCAGAAGGGTTGATGTTCCATGCTGTGAGATTCCTTCATTGATACTGCAAAATTTCTTCCTCAGTTTTTGTTTATATACAGTGACCATACCTGAGAAGTAAACAGACAATAGAGTTTTTAAAAGTAGAACCCTCTGTAGATCTAATTAAACAAAGTGGACTGTCCTTCATTAATTCTCCATTAGCTTGGATCTGTCTTTTTGTTTACACATTTAACAATGATTATTTGTGAGTTTCCAAGAGGAAAGAACTTATAAAATAAACTGGCTGCCCTAAATATTGCTATATTGACTTCGTTGAACCCTTAACTGTAAGTTAACAGCACAATAATCACTCTTCCATTCTGTAAACAATTATTTGAAGTTTGATTATTGGCTGAATTGGAGAGACTGTGCACTTGCCCAGGTAATTGACTAGCTACAGTTTGCCTGGAGACAAGATTCTAAAGTCAGCTGAAAGAAGGTTCTTCTGGTCTGATCAGATCAAATTTGAGCTGTTTGTCTACCAGTCTAAATGTCACTGCACATTACAGTAAAAACACCAGCACGATCATGAAGCATGGTGGTGATAACATCATGCTGTGGGGCTGCTTCTCTGCAGGTCCTGGAAGGCTTCTGAGGGTAGAATGAATTCAGCAAAACAGAGGGAAATACTGCAAGAAAATCTCATGCATTCTGCAAGAAACTGGAGCCTTCTTGGAGATGACTCAAATCTCAGAACAGAGAATTTGTGGCTGGACTTGAAAAAGGCTGTTCAGTTATGATCCCCATGCAATCTGAGAGAGATTGAGCAGTTTTGTAAAGCCAAATAGGGAATTGGAGTATCTAATGTGCAAAGCTGACAGGGAGTCTGTACCCACACAGACTCAAGGCTGTGATTGCTGGGTAATCTAATAAATGCATCTAAT
This sequence comes from Colossoma macropomum, assembly GCF_904425465.1. Taxonomy (NCBI): domain Eukaryota; kingdom Metazoa; phylum Chordata; class Actinopteri; order Characiformes; family Serrasalmidae; genus Colossoma; species Colossoma macropomum. The sequence continues at coordinate 30,814 of NW_023495401.1, forward strand.
AATCTCTCAACTCCTTCCCTCTGTGATGTAGAGCTCTCGTAAATCTCATTCAGAAGTTGAGGTACCATGCTGTGATATTCCTTAAATTCTGTGAAATTTTGTCTCCAGTTTTTGTTCATATACAGTGACCAAATCTGAGACATAAACACAAACAATGCATTCTTTAATGTTTGTAAACGTTTCAAGTTCAGGTTTTATTTACACACATTGTTGAAAAAGTTGGTACAGACAACAGCAAAAATTATTTGTGTTTAGAAGTGTTTGAGATTGCTGGAAATTCTTAGTTTTCTGAATTATGAAAATGTAATATGCTACTAATTGCTTAGCAACAGATGCAAGGTAGTGATTGCTGCCTAAAATGCATCTACTCAGTACTGACTAGATGGAGGTGAATGCAACGCAATCAGGTATTTTTGTTCTATGTAATTTAGATCACTGTGCAGAGACCTATTTTCACTTTGACATGAAAGATTCTACACTATATTGCCAAACGTATTCACTCACCCATCCAAATCATTGAATTCAGGTGTTCCAATCACTTCCATGGCCACAGGTGTATAAAACGAATGGGTTGCTCTCAGGAGCTCAGTGAATTCCAGCATGGTACCGTGATAGGATGCCACCTGTGCAGTCCAGTCGTGAAATTTCCTCACTTCTAAATATTCCACATTCTACTGTCAGTAGTATTATAACGAAGTGGAAGCAAATGGGAACAACAGCAACTCGGCCACAAAGTGGTTGGCCATGTAAAATGACAACGCGGGGTCAGCGGATGGTGAGGCGCATATAGTGCACAAAGGTCGCCAACTTTCTGCAGAGTCAATCGCTACAGACCTCCAAACTTCATGTGGCCTTCAGATCAGTTTAAGAACAGCGTAGAGAGCTTCATGGAATGGGTTTCCATGGCCGAGCAGCTGCATCTAAGCCTTACATCACCAAGCGCAATGCAAAGCGTCAAATGCAGTGGAGTAAAGAGCCGCCACTGGACTCTAGAGCAGTGGAGACGTGTTCTCTGGAGTGACCAATCACGCTTCTCTGTCTGTCAATCCGATGGATGAGTCTGAGTTTGGCGGTTGCCAGGAGAACGGTACTAATCTGACTGCATTGTGCCGAGTGTAAAGTTTGGTGGAGGGGGAATATGGTGTGGGGTTGTTTTTCAGGAGTTGGGCTCGACCCCTTAGTTCCAGTGAAAGGAACTCTTAATGCTTCAGCAGACCAAGAGATTTTGGACAATTTCATGCTCCCAACTTTGTGGGAACAGTTTGGGGACGGCCACTTCCTGTTCCAACATGACTGTGCACCAGTGCACAAAGCAAGGTCCATAAAGACATGGATGAGCGCGTTTGCACTTTGTACTGTCTATTTTGTCCCATGTTGCGCCATGTTGTTCCTGGAGGAATGTAATTTCACTCCACTGTGTACCTGTACATAAATTAAATGACAATAAAAGCCTCTTGACTCTTGACTTGTAATGTGTACATTAAGATGTTACCTTCAGTGAGAGCAGGAGCACCAGGAGAACCTCCAGCCTGAACTGTACTGGTGCTGGAACGAGAAACTTCCTGACCTGGAGGAGAGACAACTGGAAATATCAGAACATTATGAAAGCTGCTTAAAACTAATAGCAATCAGTGAACTGTATCCAGAGGTGTAGACCACCTGTAAAACAATAAAATAGATGCACTGATGTACAGCCACAGATGGTGGTACATTATATATACACATATCTACAGCTTAGATATAACCTAAAATTCTCAGCCAGTCAAAATGATCCACACACAGTTTCTTACACTACATCACTCACCTCCCTGAATAATGGTTACATTCACTGAGCCTTGAATATTGTTTCCATGGAGAACAGGAGCACAGACGGTTCCTCCTGTCTGAGCTGTCATGTTGGTCTGAGCAGGACCGGTGTGAGCTGGAGTGGACGTTTCCATCTTCTAACGGAAAAGTCTCAAGTCATCAAGTCAGGAAGTTTATTGTGGTACTTCAGTAAATTCTTTTAAATACAGTAACTTTTTTAATCCTCTCATTACTAAAAGGCCAGGGCTCCCTGAGACTCACGGAGACTCTTCTCTCTTAAAATTCTTTATGTTCCTCTCCTCACTAAACATAGTGGAAGAGGGTTTATCTTCCTCTAAAATATGTTTGGACTGGTTTTAGTCATGGAGGAGGAAGTGTTTCTCATAGAGGGGGTGGAGTGAAGTGTTTAGAGCAGAACAGGAAGAGAGAGAGAGAGAGAGAGAGAATGAAGGGAGAAAGACAGAACGAGAAAGAAAGAGAGGAGAAAAAGAGAGAGAATAATCAGTTCAAAGTAGACTGTAGATGGAAACAGCAGATTGGACACTCACTACAGCTGGACAGCTGTGAAATATGATACCTTCAAAACAAGTTCTCAATTACAGTCCAGAGACATTATTGGGAGACCTCACTTCAATAGATAACTGCAAGGTAATGCGCAACCTACGTTTCTTCACACACCATCCAGCAGACTGGCATGTAGTAATATATGAAATGTTTCCTCACATAAAAAAACAGAATAAGCAAAGGAAGACAGGTCACCACATACAATGCTGTTGAATACACATCTCTCACCCTAACAGTCAATATATATCATAATGGAACAGTTATGACTCAGGAATCTGGAAACAGTCTAAAAAACTTGCAGAAAATTGTACTTTTAAAAAGGAATGCCACAGCTCCACAAACACCATGTCAGGACACTAAAAGAAGGACTGTCTGTCCTGCAGCAGGAATTCATAGCTTTTAATGAAACAGCTCAGTCCTTCATCAGAAAAATAACAATAGCCAGCCTGCAGGATAACTGGACTGTCTATTACAGCAACAGAGAGACGAGTTCAGAGATCTACAGCAGGCCATGAGAGACCTAGAGGTGGACAATCAGTCCCTGAGAATGATTTTATGTAGAGATTGTAAAATTGTTTACAAAAAGCCTTAAAGACACAGTTCTTCATCACACCAGACCTACGGCCCACTCCAGACTGGGGCACATGACTAAACAGCTCAACTCATCCCAGAATCTTCACCACAGCAGAGGAGCCAGAGGGGTTTTTACTGCCTCCACCCCCCATTTCACTGCACACCTCTCATCACCAGCCTCTTCAATCCAGAACATCTGGCCACCACAGTTCACCCTTCATTCAGCACTACGGCCTAAAGTCAAGCTGCTATAGCAGCATGAGAAACAGCACCTGCACCCACCCAGCTACACTCCAATCAGATAAGACTTTATCACCATTCTCCATGACAAACAGCTTAACTAGTTATGTTTAGGGTGTTCTATTTCTATTTTCTTATTTATTTTTTTTTAAATACGTTACCTTTCTACAAATACATTTGTAATTATGGGTAACTCAGTGTAGATTACTAGAACAAAAAATATGTCTTCATATGGTTAGGTTATAGACTGGATACCTCTTTATGAAACACCTGTAACTGACTGACAATGGCTTCCTTTTCAGTTAGATGTTGGAATATTCAAGGTTAATCAACATTTGGTTCAGCATTGGCAAATCCTGATTTAATCACCCTACAAGAAACATGGCATAACCACACCAATTCTTTCTGTCCAAATCATTACCTTGAGCTATATATACCTCCATCAAATCCATCCATATCAAAACTGGTAGAAACTCTGGTGGTATACTTTAGTGGTATAAAGAAGAACACAGAACATTTATCACCCCAATCAAAAAGGTAGAAAACATTTCTGGATCATAATCAACATGAACTTATTAGAAAATGACACAGACATCCATTCATGTGCAATTTATATATTACCCACAAATTCTCCTGATTTTTTAGAAAACACTTTTAGAAAAATCTCCAGAAAGAAATAAGCTATTTTCAAATTAGATTACATTTTATTCTGTGGCAATATAAATGCTAGACCTGGCAGAGAAAAAGATTTTATTGATTTAGAGGTAATTACCCACATACCTAAACAAATCCCTTTCTACCACACAAATACAGTAACTCGGAGACAAGGTTATGATGGCATAATAAACAAAAATGGAAAATATATTCTTCAGTTATGTAAAAGCCTCGGTCTGTACATTGTCAATGGCAGGACGAGAGGAGATTCCCTGGCAGATTCACCTACTGCTCTGTACTGGGCAGCAGCGTAGTAGATTATGCCATCACAGACATGAATCCTGGACATA
>NW_023495401.1:40000-99605 GCF_904425465.1 Colossoma macropomum
ATAATAAGCTGTAATGTGTAAATCTGTAATTTATCTGTGATTAATGTTTTTCAGTGTGAACTGTAGTGAAATGCTTTATATGTTTTGTTTGTATGTGAGATAGAAGCTATGTCCAGGTTTACTGCAATGCCTCCTGGTGGACAGTCTCGCTGGTGTTTCTGTGTGTTGGGTGTTTCAGCAATTGCTCTTCTGATCCTCATCATCTCCATCTCTGTTACCAGTGAGAAACACACACACACACACACACACACACACACACACACACACACACACACACACACACACACACCTCTGGCTCACATACACCTCCACCCACTCACCCCAACACTGTGTGTGTTGTAGAAGTGCAAGTGGACAGGAAGTTGTCTGCTGTGGAGAGAGACATCAGCAACCTGACTCAGAATCTACTATCAATCACCTCCAGAATCCAACAATTGGACAAAAATGGTACACATACACTCACCTGTAATACTATAATTACAGTTTACAGTTTTACACAACCAAAATAAAAGAGTAAAAGCCCTAAAGACTAACACTACAGAGCCATAAAGACTGATAGTACCAAAAGTTAAAGTCTTAAAGACTCACACTACCAACAGTAAAGGCCCTAAACAATTGGAACAAAAAGCCACCTGCAGAGCTTCTTTTCTCTTGAACAAAATCCACCTAAACATTTCCATTGATCCCTTTAGATAAACCTAAATCTAGAGAAAGAACTTTTACGTCCTGTACTTGGTGAATGTAGAAGATTCTGATATTGATTATGTGTTTGTGTTAGGTGAGGCTGTTCAGCAGAAGCTCAGTGAGATGTTGCAGAACCTGAATGCACTGCAGGTCCAGGCTCAGGACAGTAAGTATCTTTACTGACCATATAACAGTCCTTGTTAATGAATTTGTTATTGCTTTTTTAGTATGTAAGTGTGACACATGAATGTATTTTCTATCTCTTAATTATATATTATTCACCTCATATATGTGTGTGTGTGTGTGTGTGTGTGTGTGTGTGTGTGTTAGTGTCTGTTGATGTGCAAAACAATCGAGAGTTTGCGTCTCAACTGAAATGTGTTTTCAACAAGCTCAAGAACAATGGTGAGTGAAAACGTTCCTTCCACACCTCTAACCTTTAACTCCAAACCAAATTCTAATCCTGACCCCTAAACCTTAACCTTACTACAAATACCAGACTCTACATCCCTATTCCCAATTCCCTATGCCCTAACCCATAACCACCCCGAATTCTAATTTATTTAAAAAATGTAATTGTTTATTTTGCTTCTATTGGAACTCTGAATTTGACATGAAACAGCTGTTGTCTCTTAGCCATACTATTCAAAATGTAATGCTGTGTTTCATCATTATGATGAATGAACTGTATCTTCCATTTGACCACAAAGAAGATTCTGCTTTAAAGAGATTATTATCTGTTTTTTTTTTTTTTACAACCGTGTTTCCATAGAAGTTGGGATACTGTGCAAAATGTAAATAAATACAGAATTCAATGATACGCAAATCATTTAAACCCTATATTTAATTTATCATAGTATAAAAACAACATATCAAATGTTGAAACTGAGAAATTTTATTGTTTTTTGAAAAATACATGTCCATTTTGAACTTGATGCTAACAACACGTTCCAAAAGTTGGGACAGGAGCATGTTTACCACTGTGTTTCATCACCTCTTCTTTTAAGTGTATGGGAACTGAGGAGACTAACTGCTGTAGTTTTAAATGTGAAACGTTTTCCTGTTTCTGATACAGGATTTCAGTTGCTTTACAGTTTGGGGTCTCCTTTGTTGTATTTTTGGTTTCATAATGTGCCAAGTGTTTAGCACCTGGACTCTTCTACTACAGAGCCATGGAAAAGACATCATCTGGACAGCAGCATATGTTGCTCCAAAACCTGTATATATTGTTGAGCATTATTGGTGCCTTCACAGATGTGCAAGTCACCCATGCCATATGCACTAATGCCCCCCCCCATACGGATGTTGGCTTTTGTACTATGCGCTGATAAGAAGCCAGATGGTCCCTCTCCTCTTTAGCCTGGAGGACACGGTCAAAAATAATTTCAAATTTTGGACCACGGTTTTCCACTTCCCCTCAGTCCATTTTAAATGAGCTCAGGCCCAGAGAAGGTGGCAGCATTTCTGGATCTTGTTTATATTTGGTTTCTTCTTGGTAGAGTTTTAACTTGCATTTGTGTTCACAGACAGTGGTTTTCAGAAGTGTTTCTGAGCCCATGCACTGATTTCCTCTGCAGAATTCTGTCTGTTTTAATGCAGTGATGCCTGAGGGGCCAAAATCACAGCCAGCCAATATTGGTTTATGGCCTTGCCCTTGCATACAGAGATTTTTCAGATTCTCTGAACCTTTTAAAGTTATTTGCTATTTTACATTTATTTACATTTATAGCACTAATCTTAAATTGTTGCACTCTTTGCCTGCACAGTCTTTCACAGGGTGGTGAACCCCTCCCCATCTTTGCTTCTGAAAGACTCAGCCTCTCTTTTTATACCCTATCATTGTTACTGAGCTGTTGCCAATTAACCTAATTAGTTGTGAGATGTTCCACCAGGTGCTTTTTTAGCATTACACAACTTTACCAGTCTTTTCCTGCCCTGTTGCCAACTTTTTTATGTGCTACTGGCATCAAATTCAAAATGGGCATACATAAAAAACAATAGAATTTCTCAGTTTCAACATTTAATATGTTGTTTTATGCTATTTTCAGTTAAATAAGGGGTTAAAATGATTTGCACATCACTGCATTCTTTTTTATTTGCATTTTTCACAGTGTCCCAACTTATTTGCAAACAGGGTTGTAATCAAAGAATTGATTAATTTTGTGTCATTGTGTTCAGACTACTACAGACAACAAATTGGTCATTGTTTCTTGGCATCAGTTACTCCTTGGTGGGACAGCTACAGTAGTCTAAAATGCTACACCTTGATTACGCACTGATGCAAAAATAAAAAAAAAGAAATGATCATATTATTTCAATTTTAGCATATCTTCACTGGCTTTCGGTCAAGTTCAGCGTCCAGTTGAAATGTTTATTGTGACTTTTAAGGTACTTAATGGGCTACTTTCCATTAAATATCAGACATGATCCAGATAATCACATTACAAAGAGTTCAGTGATCCTCCATTCAGTGCCTCCTATGAGTCTTCCAACCAAGGAGCCAGCTAAAAGGTGGAGTTCAGTTAATTTACTCCACTGAATTCCACCCTTGATTGAGACTTAAACATGTCAGTGTACACCAGTGCTCACCAATCCTGGTCCTGGAGATCCACCTTCTCGTGGAGTCGAATTCCAATCACAATCTGTCACACCTGTTCTAGCTAATTAACTTTTTGGTTGGATCAGAAGCATTAGTGTTAAGTGGGGGGGGGGCAAGAGTAGAGTCAGTGGTCACTGCCTAACCTCTCATCTTCACTCATCTCATAAACTATCTAGTTAATAATTGTGTACTAATTATCATTGAGTTGCACTTGATTTGTCTGCATGTGTGTAGATACGCAGGATCATTGCTGTCCACTGGACTGGACTCCTTTCTCTTCCCACTGTTATTATTTTTCTGATTATGGGATGTCATGGCACCAAGCTCGAGACAAGTGTGAGAGCATGAAAGCAGAACTTCTGATCCTGAAGAGCAAAGAGGAAAAGGTCAGCACTCTTCATGAAAAACCCACCAGTAACCTTGAATCTTCCTGGATGGATGGAAACAGTCCATCCATCAGAGTTTACCCTCTGAAACAACACAGCTACTTCTAGCAACAGCAGAAGTGCAGGAGTGACGAGGAGAAGCTATAGTCAGGATTTTATGATCAGGAATTTAAGGTCAGGAATTTAGCTGTGGTCAGAAATTTATGGTCAGGAATTTAACTATGATCAGAATTTTATGGTCAGGAATTTACGCATGGCCAGAAATGTATAATCAGGAATTTAGTGCTGGTCAAGAATTCAAGATTCATTTAGCTATGGTTAGAAACTTATGGTCTGAATTTAAAGGCCAGGAATTTAGACATGGTCTGGAATTTAAGGTCAGAAATGAATATGTGCTCTTTAATTCAGCTGTGGTCAGAAATTTAGCAGTGGTTATGAATTTAGTGTATTTAAGAATACATTTTAAATGTTTTAAAATTTTAAATGTTTTGGTATAGCAGTAAATGACTGTGATGTTGAATGTATTGTTGTTGATTGATGGTCATGTGACTGAGGTTTCAGATGGAAGTGTGTGTGTGTGTGTGTGTGTGTGTGTGTAGGAGTTTGTGATCCAGAGAACAAAGCCCCATTATTATTGGCTGGGTCTGAGTGATGAGAGAACCGGAGAGTGGGAGTGGCTGGATGGAACACCCTTTGTGATAATCAGGAGGTGAGAATTTAATAAAGCTGTTCTTTTATTAATTTCTGATTAAAGAAAGATTTAACGTAATATAATGATTTTAGTACAGTATTTAATAATGACTTTGAATGTAAATATAAAGCTGGTGCAGGAAGAGGCGGGGCTTATGCTATGGACACTAACTCCAATGGCTGTTCTTTTTATCTGAAGAGATTGTAAATTGTATAGGTTGCGATGTTTGGGTTTATTTGTTGGAGGGCGGCACAACAGCAGCTGAAACAGTTCTAACTGAGAATTTTTATTAATCTGAGACAAATCAACTTGTGTAGAACGTGATTAGAATTCTGTAGAAACAAGAACATTTTAACACAGAAAATAACACACATCAAAATCAAATCTCAATATTACTTTGAACCTGTAAATATGTAAATTGTTACACTCCCAGTGCACATGCATATAAACTGTGCGCATTAGTATATTAAAGTCCCTCTCAGAGCAGATGTTATATGCTGTATTCAGTAGTACAACAGTGTCATGTAAACAATCAAGTTCATTTGGTAACACTTTACTGTTTATAAACATTTATGTAGGGTTATGTCAGTTGTCATGACAAGCTTATGTAGGTGGCAGGTAGCATTAAGAACAGTACCCTACAGTAGTGTTGCTGTTAACTGTCATAACAGATGAAATCATGTTTGAAGTTATGACAGTTACTGATGAAAAAATAAAAAAATTGCATGTGACAGAAGCCGTCTTTACATCAAACATGACATCTGTTATGACAATAACTGGTAATGGTAAAATGACGCTGTTATATTACTGAACAAATTCTGTGATGACACCTGCCATGACATGCTTATTGCCCCTGTTATGTCAATGTTATTGCTGTGCAGAAAGCCTCACTGCCCACCCCCCCACACCATCACCACCACTCCCACTTCTGATGATATCAGTGCCTTTAATTAAACTATTCAACAACGTTCCTAATTATTGAGCTCAGATGTTTCACCCTAACAGTTATATAAAACCAAGCACACAGCCATGCTGTCTCCACTGACAGTAGAATGGGTCACACTGAAGAGCTCAGTGACTTTAAACATGGCACTGTCATAGGATTCCTTTTGCCACATGTTTGTGAAATTTCTGTCCTGCTAGATCTGCCTGTCAACTGTAAGTGCTATTATTGGAAAGCATATAGGAGCAACAACAGATCAGCCATGAAGCCGTAGTCCATGTAAACTCACGTTGGGCCGAAATGTGATGAAGCGCACAGTGCATATCCTCTGTTGAGTCACTCACTACCGTGTTACAAATCGCCTCTGGAAGTATCAGCAAAAGGACTGTTCATCAGTGTTAGTCGCTCTGGTCCTGCTGGTAATGGTCTCTGATGGTGGGGAGCTGCGCACCAATGATGCACTGAGCCATCTTCACCACTCTGTACACCACTTCCTGTTGGCCACAGTGGAGCTGCTGTACATGCTGAAGTTTCAAGACAGATCCTCAGAGATATGGATGCATATGAACTTAAAGCTGGTGACATGCTCTACCTCAGTTTTTCTTGTAGACACAGTTCAGACCCAGATTTCTGTGAAGCTGCTTTGTGACACTGTAAAAATGGTTTATAAATAAATCTTGGATTGAATTGAATGTTGTTCAAGGACAGTGTCACCGAAAAATGTATCAGATCAAACTGAATTTTAAATTTTACAACCTTCCTGATCTGTATATGTGTGTGTGTGTGTGTGTGTGCACGCAGTGAGTGGATGCCTGGTCAGCCTGATGATTGGACGGCTCATGGTCTGGGAGGAGGAGAAGACTGTGCTCATTTCCACAGAGATGGACGATATAATGATGATCACTGCTCTCGAGATTACAGATTCGTCTGTAAAGCACACACACTCACCGTTCACTAACACACACGCTCACACACTCACCGTACAAACACACACGCTCACACACTCACCGTACAAACACACACGCTCCCACACTCACCATTCACTAACAAACACGCTCACACACTCACCGTACACTAACACACACGCTCACACACTCACCGTACACTAACACACGCTCACACACTCACCGTTCACTAACACACACGCTCACACACTCACCGTTCACTAACACACACGCTCACACACTCACCGTACACTAACAAACACGCTCACACACTCACCGTTCACTAACACACGCTCACACACTCACCGTTCACTAACACACACGCTCACACACTCACCGTTCACTAACACACACGCTCACACACTCACCGTTCACTAACAAACATGCTCACACACTCACCGTTCACTAACAAACATGCTCACACACTCACCGTTCACTAACACACACGCTCACACACTCACCGTTCACTAACACACACGCTCACACACTCACCGTTCACTAACACACACGTTCACACACTCACCGTTCACTAACACGCACGCTCACACACTCACCGTTCACTAACACGCACGCTCACACACTCACCGTTCACTAACACACACGCTCACACACTCACCGTTCACTAACACACACACTCACACACTCACCATTCACTAACAAACACGCTCACACACTCACTGTTCACTAACACACATGCTCACACACTCACTGTTCACTAACACACATGCTCACACACTCACTGTTCACTAACACACGCTCACACACTCACTGTTCACTAACACATGCTCACACACTCACCGTTCACTAACATACACGCTCACACACTCACCGTACACTAACACACGCTCACACACTCACCGTTCACTATCACACACGCTCACACACTCACCGTTCACTAACAAACACGCTCACACACTCACCGCACACTAACAAACACACTCACACTCACCGTACACTAACACATGCTCACACACTCACCGTTCACTAACACACACGCTCACACACTCACCGTACACTAACAAACATGCTCGCACACTCACCGTTCACTATCACACACGCTCACACACTCACCGTTCACTAACAAACACGCTCACACACTCACCGCACACTAACAAACACACTCACACTCACCGTACACTAACACATGCTCACACACTCACCGTTCACTAACACACACGCTCACACACTCACCGTACACTAACAAACACGCTCACACACTCACCGTACACTAACACACGCTCACACACTCACCGTTCACTAACACACACGCTCACACACTCACCGTTCACTAACACACACGCTCGCACACTCACCGTTCACTAACAAACATGCTCGCACACTCACCGTTCACTAACACACACGCTCACACACTCACCGTTCACTAACAAACACGCTCACACACTCACCGTACACTAACACACACGCTCACACACTCACCGTTCACTAACACACACGTTCACACACTCACCGTTCACTAACACGCACGCTCACACACTCACCGTTCACTAACACACACGCTCACACACTCACCGTTCACTAACACGCACGCTCACACACTCACCGTTCACTAACACACACGCTCACACACTCACCGTTCACTAACACACACGCTCACACACTCACTGTTCACTAACACACACGCTCACACACTCACTGTTCACTAACACACATGCTCACACACTCACTGTTCACTAACACATGCTCACACACTCACTGTTCACTAACATACACGCTCACACACTCACCGTACACTAACACACGCTCACACACTCACCGTTCACTAACACACACGCTCACACACTCACCGTTCACTAACAAACACGCTCACACACTCACCGTACACTAACAAACACGCTCACACACTCACCGTACACTAACAAACACACTCACACTCACCGTACACTAACACATGCTCACACACTCACCGTTCACTAACACACACGCTCACACACTCACCGTACACTAACAAACACGCTCACACACTCACCGTACACTAACACACGCTCACACACTCACCGTTCACTAACACACACGCTCACACACTCACCGTTCACTAACACACACGCTCACACACTCACTGTTCACTAACAAATACGCTCACACACTCACTGTTCACTAACACACACTCACCGTACACTAACATACGCTCACACACTCACTGTTCACTAACACACACGCTCACACACTCACCGTACACTAACACACACGCTCACACACTCACCGTTCACTAACACACATGCTCACACACTCACCGTTCACTAACACACATGCTCACACACTCACCGTACACTAACACACACGCTCCCACACTCATTGTTCACTAACACACACGCTCCCACACTTACCATTCACTAACACACATGCTCAAACACTCACCGTACACTAACACACACGCTCACACACTCACCATACACTAACACACACACACTCACACACTCACCATTCACTAACACACACACTCACCATACACTAACACACACGCTCACACACTCACTATTCACTAACACACACACTCACCATACACTAACACACACGCTCACACAACAAGTTATTCATTTTTAAGCCCATACAGCCTACAGCAGTTTAGCCTCACCCATTCAGCCTACAGCCGTTTAGCCCCACCCATTCAGCCTACAGCAGTTTAGCTCCACCCATTCAGCCTGCAGCAGGTTTTTGGTGCATGAACCCGCACAATGTTTGTAAGTAGAGCTCAGAGGAAAATAAAACAGAATGTATATGTGTAGTCTATGGGTCCTTTACACTGCAAAAAATGATTTCTTAGCAAGTGTTATCATCTAAATAACAAGTATTTCTCAATTTAAGATGGTTGTAGAAATATTATTTATTTTATTATTATATATAATATTATTACATTTTGTAACTTATTTCTACATATTTTGACTATATTGGTGTATAATGTTGCTTGTTTCAAGTATGTTTCTTAAACCAAGCAAATTGATCTGTCAGTAGATATTTAGACAAAATCTAAGATGATTTCACTTGAGAAATTTCATTTTCAGCAGTGTAAGATGAATAATTAGCTAATTTGTCTGAATAAGATAGTTCTGGACAACATTTCTAAAATGTAGTTTGTTGATCTATAAATAAAAAATTAAGATATGTTGTTGATTTGAATTGTTTTCTGTTTTTTTAAGAGTTCAGTGATTTGAATTGTTTTCTGTTTTTTTAAGAGTTCAGAGAAAGCAGGTCTGCTTTCTCAGCTCTGCTCTACACTCATTAATATGCTGTTCACTCTCTGTGATTGTAAGGGAAACAAAACCTCTGTTATACAGCTCCAGTCAGCTGACCGAGCGCTTTCGGCGGTCAGTCTGGGGTGAAGAGATTCGCAGGTTTGCAGTCACACACCGAGTGTGTTTAGGAGTGTATGGAGATGCTAGACTGTGAGGGAGTGTGTGATCCTGTTTGTGTGAATGTGGGGGGAGAGCTTTACACCACCACACTGGACACGCTCACGCGCTGCCGGGACTCCATGCTAGGTGCCATGTTCACCGGTCAGATCCCGCTGCTCCGGGACCGGAATGGAAACTTCTTCATTGACCGCGATGGGAAACCCTTCCGATACATCCTCAACTTCCTGCGCTGCAACAGTCTGGACCTGCCACGGGACTTCACTGAGCTTACATTGCTGCGCCGTGAGGCCGACTTCTTCCAGATCCGCCCACTGCTAGAGGAGCTGGAGCGCAGGGAGGCGCAGCCTCGTGGTGGGTGTGGCTCAGGAGGGGCACTGTTGTGTGCAGAGGTGGACAGCCAGGAGCGAGTCCTACACTTCAATTACAAACGCAAACCTGAAAACTACGAGCTGCGCTCCTGCATCGTCCGCGTCCACACCGCTCACATCTTCTGCACCTCACATCCGCTCATTGAGCTACTGAGCTCCAGCTTCTCCTATCGCACAGGTGCTGTTTCTATGGCACCGGAGCCAGGGCGGATGGACCTGCAGCTGGAGTGGGTTCCATGTCCATCAGAGTTACCGTTGGAACAGCACATCAGGCACGGCTTCCGGGAGCTAAGCACCACTCAGCAGTCTGAAAACAGCATCTACACCCAGGGCAATAGCAATGTCTCAACCCATGGCAATGGCGGTGTCTCCATCTCTGACACTCCAAGCTTCATGGCTGAGCTGCTGAGGGTGGTGATGGCTGAAGGGTTCCGTATTGACCTGGTGTCTCCTGATCCAAGTGACGTCCTGAACTGTCGCAGGCTACGCTGTGTACGTTACTGAACCTGCAGAAACTTCACTCTCTAATCCACCAGCATGCACTGATCTAACCTGCTAAACTGAAGCAACTTTATCTAATTGAATCTTAACAGTGACCTAATCACTACAGCTTCACCAGAGGAACCTGGACATAACTGGACATGACTTGTGTGTGTTTAGAATTTAAATACTTTCAACAATGTGATTGTGATTTCCAGCACTTACAGGTTTAACAACTTTGCTTTTGTACTTCCTTAGGATTTACACAACATTTTAGAAATGGCAAATATATAATAATAATAATAGTAATAATAATAATAATAATAATAATAATAATAATAATAATATATCATCTTCCAAAGTGAATAAGTAATAAATGTATTTTTTAAAAATAGATAATAATTATGTACCACCTCCTAGTTACACTGCTAGATAAATTGCATAAATATTAAACAAACTTAAGTGTTTACCATTTTTTGCAATGGCTTCTGAATTTGACATACTGTTATAATCCAGACTTTCACCCTAGACTGACCCCAGACTGACCTCAGAGTAACCGTGTCTGTCTAGTCTGTAGAGTATTAATGTGTTTACAACATACAGACATACAGGAGATGTTAAAGTATTGTGATAAATTACAACACCACAAACTAAACCAGGTGGGTCTTATTAAAAATTGTGAATCTTCTATAATCACCTGGATGTCTGCATAAGCCTCATAATTAAGACAGTCTTACTGAATAAACAACAAACAAAACATTTTACAGTTGCAGATCTTTATTTGGCAAATGGTTTCCGTAAACTAAGAGCTTTACCAAGATGAATAGATTTACTGTCTCTCAACAATTTACACCAGCATAAAAGTGAAGTGAAACAGTATAGTGTAAACAGGCCCACACTGACCCCAGACTGAGCACAGCTGACCTGAGCTGACCCCAGCAGGCCCTGGAAGACCCCAGCTGACCTAGAGCCACTTCTATCCAGCTTCACGGTTCAACACCAACGTAAACACAGTTCATCTTTCATTGCATCTTATTTGGTACAACAAATAGCTTTTTTAACTTGCAGGATGAAGCCCCCCATGTTAATATGCCCCTTCCTCATTTTCTCTCTTCATGAAATGATGGGTCCGATGGGTCCAAATCCCTATTCCTGAGTTTTACTGACCCAGAAAGTTTCTGACATTCTGACAACCTTTTTTTAGATCAATTGATCTATTTTTGACCTATTTTTTCACATATAAATAGTCATTTATGCCTTTATACAAAGTTGTTAAAATGTATTTGCGGGAGATGAGGGTGGGGATGTGGAGAGAGTTGTACATTTAATTTTGAGAGAAAAAATATGTTTGACCTTTGGGGTAGGAAGTCCCATCAGACACAAGACAAAAGCCCCCTTTAGCACACTGACCAAGAAATGTATCCAGTTAGATTTTGTAATAATAATAATAATAATAATAATAATAATATTAACGAATTTACACAATATCAATACATAATATAATCAAAATAACTATTTATTTAATTAACAGAACTTTGACTTTTCCAGTGTTTCTATTTTACTATAGTTTGTCTTTAAATTAAATCATTATTAGACATTTTAATTTGATAAATTTACAGTTTCTTTTTAAAATATAATGTTTTTAGTTTTGTTCCTAAACAACACAACTTCTGAAAAATGCCAAAGTAGGAATGATTTGACAAATGAATTACACATTCTGTCATATTTAATAAATATACATATACAGTCTGTAAAAATGAGTTGACAAACTGATGCAAGAATCACCCGGGGGGCATTTTACCCCAGGTAGAGGGGCATCTTGTCCCAGTAGTGCAGCATGATGCTCCTTTTGAGATGTTCTTTGGTGTGTTATATAAACAGAACTGACTGCTGTTACAGTTTATTTAGTTATATTGTGAATTATCATCCTGTACGTAATAACCTAAATTCTAAAACCTATAATTTAGGTTTATAGTGTTCTTAAGGGGGTCCTCCATTCTCCCTTACTTCAGATTAAATCAAACAAGGGAGTGTAATAGAGCCACAAGGTTAGAAGAAAAGAGCGGTGCGTACTGCATTCAGCTGACAGATTAAAATGGTGTTCATGCATTCAATCCAAATTTCAACAAAAACAGAGTGCACAGCTTTTACTGATAGAAAATGTTTATGAACATTTAGGACACAATGACTTAAGGAGTATGAGAGGGGCCAGATGCTCAAATACATGGGTTTGACCTGCTGTATAAAAATTACACAATGTTCTTACTTATTATCCAAGTACAGTATGACCCAGTGGCCTTCAAACACAGTGTTCGTAGAGTGAAAGTTGTTGAAATGGGAAAAACTTACAAAACAATTTCTAAAATTTGGACCTCCATCAGTATGTCTGTCTTCATAGTAGTTTGTATTTAGGCCTATTGTTTATAATCTTTCCACTTCAGACATCCATCAAAGATCAGTGCAAGACTCACTGTTAGATCCTCAAACAAAGAACTCTACTGAGTAGAGTAGACATCTGCAAGCATCTCTTGCTCTCCGTACTTTCCACACCATAAGAAAAACACTGACCTATAAGAGTGTTAATGGGAGGTTTCTGTGGAGGAAACCACTGTTATTCAGAAAACACTGTTGCATCTCAAGTTTGATAAATAGTATGTGAAAATCAATTTGAATAAGACAGAAAATCAACTCTTTTGTAAATATACACCAGCGGTTCTCAAACTGGTCCCCAGGTACCTCCACACAGTCTAGATTTTTGTTCTAACATAACTTGCAACACATAAAGAGGAAGCAAAAATGCAGATCATCTGGGAATCCCAGAGGACCACAGGTTTGAGAACCAATGAATATACACAATATATACATTGTGGAAAATAAAACAATGCAAACAGCAATCCAGCACCAAAACATTATTCAAGTTGTGAAGCATGGTGGAGTGTGTCCAGTGGTGTAATGCTGCTCTTTTGTCTCAGGGCCGTGGCAGGTTGTAGTCACCGAGAGGCCAGTGAAGTTTTACCAGGAATCAGGCTACTACCACTAACAGCACTCTTCACCTCCATGTTAATGTTAGCCTGCTGAGCACTGTTATCTATGTGGTCTTGAGGATGTTGTTAACTTATCGCCGGTATGCTCTGTGTTCTCTTGTTTTATGACTTATTGCTTCCACTTGTTTTACTATGCCTTTACATTTTTTGTCAGCAGTTAACAAGTGCCTAGTTTGACTTGATGTTATAATTATCTTTAACCTGACTACCATGAGCATAATTTTGTTTTGAAAAAAATCTTGTTTGGTGGGGACAATGATGAGGGCTTGGCAGAAGATGAATGTTGCATGATCAGTGAGAATCAGGTTCCTAGTGGTGACCCTGCTATATGTGTCAGTTTTGTCACGTCAATTTAACAATCTGTAACCACCAGAGATCTATTTCTGCAGGGTCATAGAGACATTAGAAAGATTTTCTGCTGACAACTCTATCAAGGACAGTGTGTGTCAAGTCTCAGTGTCAGACAAAACTGGACATTTCAATAAGTGGTGGGAACATGTCTCCAACATGCTTAGCATAAATCATGCCTATGCTGCCTAATGCCATAATTTACCAAGCACTGTTTTGTGTAGTGTTACTGAATTTAATTACAATACAGCTATGTATGAGGCCTGTATGACCTGAGAAGCTATTTGGTAATAATTATTCAGATGGGCCCACTTAGTGGCTTGGGCATCTGGACAGGCACCCATCAAACTCATGGAATAATCCTAGCCTGACCTGTATAAGCTCTCCCTTATCTCCAGGCAGGTCTGTGGGGCTTGTCCTGAGAGTCTCGGGAAAAGGCTGATTTATCAAAGGGACTAGCAGTGTTCTTTTTGACGTGGCCAGCAGAAGGTGTCAGCCGAACACTTTTGGCTCTAGTGGGCATGCTTGGTAGGATCACTTTACTTGGTGAGGTCACTCCACTTTGTGCCAGTCTGAGGGACGTTGCACGATTCAGTGAAGGTCCTTTTGATGTGGTTGCTAAGGTGCCATGCTTGACAGGTAGGTTGCCAGGGGTGACAGCAGCGCTGCGTGTTGCGGAGGCCACAGTGCCCTGAGCGAAGTGGGGGGCATGGCTGTGGGTGGAGTTTTGTTGGGTGGGTGGAGCTACATTGCCCCCAGCCTGAGCGAGAGCGCGCAGTGTGGAGCGACACATCTTCTCCTCCGGTGGAGATTTCTGCTGAACCATGGCCTTCTTCACAGATGACCTTTGCATGGATGCCTTTTTCATGGATGACTTCTGCATGGATGACCTCTGCTCAGATGACTTTACAGATGGCCTCTGCTCAGATGACTTTACAGATGATCTCTGCTCAGATGACTTTACAGATGAGCTTTGCTCAGATGATGTCACAAATGATCTCTGCTCAGATGACTTCAGGGATGACCTCTGCATAGATGACCTGTGCTCAGATGACCTCCGCAGGGATGTCCTTTGAGCTGGTGGGGTGTTGGAGGGGATATGGACTGCCGAGGCTCTAGAGACCTGTGGGTTTCGGCTGAGAGGAATGACCTTCCTCATGCTCTGAGTCTCAGAAGGGTTGAGAGTCCGCACAGGATGAAGAGGACGGGTCTTAGTGGATGATGAAGGTTTAGAAGAAGAAGATTTTGGTAGGACTACAGCTGGTTTGGGGGTGGACATTGTTTTAGGTGCTCTTCCGGATGTTTTGCTAGGTAACCTTCTATCTTCTGGACTTGCAGACTGTCTCAAAGGTTTCTCTTCTCCTTCAGTGCTGGTGGTGATGTAAGATCCAGGTGCCTCATTGCTAGATTCTAATGATAACTGATGTGTGGGTTTAGGTTCTGACGTGTGATTGGTGGACTCTATGGAATCCCTCATTGAATTTAATGCTGATTGGTCAGTGAGGAATTCAGTAGGTGAGGCAGGGGGAGAGTTGCTGCATGCCAAGGTGTGTTCTTCCTCATCTGGCTTCTCTGATTGTTTGGGGCTGACATTCATCTCTGACCCATCTGTAGTTGCTGTGGGTTTTTCAACAGGGTTCTGGGGTTCCTCACAGCCTCCCCTGCTCTCAATTTCAGGATTCACCTCATTCTCTGTCACATTAAGGTTAGCCTGGTTGGGTTCCTGGAGGTCATATTCTAGAGTGGGGGTGTTGCCATGGTGACGATCAGGTAAGGGATCAAAGTTGAAGGCTTGCAGAGCCGGCACCAGCGTGTGTGTTTCCACTTGAATAGTCATCTCTGGCGAACGTGCGACAGTTTGTGTGTCTGACTCAGTATGGTCAGTGTTGCCATCGCTGAGCTGTTGCCGTGAGCGACGGAGGCTCCCAAGCTGCCCCAGAGGACTCTGGGGGCTGATGGGGTGGGGCCTGAGAAGACCTAAAAGCCCTTCTCTCTTCAGAGCTGCCTGCACGTCAGTCTCACTCCTGCACCGAGAGCCAAACACTCCACCCAGTTTATCAAGTCCTGCCCATGAACCGCGCTTCACCTCCAGATCCTTTAAACGCTTCAGTCGAGACTCCGCCCTCATTTCTCGCTCCACATTGTCCTAGAAAGAAGATGTTGTGGTTAAGGTTTTAGTGTTATGGATTAAACAAGGATGTTGGATTTGGCCTGCCAGAAAGTTACTCTAACTCCACCCCAAACATATTTGTATGCTGTTTGTAGTTTAGAACAAACATACTTCTTAAGATAGATAATTATTCTTTTCTTTTCCTTTTAAATATTTTTAAACAACATTTTTGAAACCTAACTTTATTTCTACATTGTTTTGTGTTTTTGGTCTTTGGCCCACCACAAACAGTGACCCACCAAGACAATTTTTATGGGTAGTGGATAGTGGTTAGGAATTAGGGAACAGGGATTAGGGGTTAGGGGTTAGTGATTGTGAAAAGGGATTAGGAGTTAGGTGAACGGGGATAGGGGTTAGGAATTAGGGCATAAGGAATAGGGGTTAGGGGATGGGGGTTTAAGAATTAGGGAACAAGGGTTAAGAATTAGGAGTTGGGGTTAGGGCATGGGGGATAAGAATTAGGGAATAGATATTGTACAATATGAGTTAGTTGTGGGTTTTTTTTTTTCAGAGCTAAGCATCACCTTTAGCTAAAACTGAATTTAGTGGCATCTTAAAACAGTTGAAACACCTACACAAATTAATCTGCACTCAATTCCGTTACGATTTTTTACTAAATTAAAGTTTTTATTTGTACTAAAATGCAAACTAACTTACAAGTGAAAATTAGTTTGATTTAGAGATGGGCAGTGATGTTTTCTGCAGTCATTCTCTTCAAAATTCACTTCTGTCTGTTTTTTTTTTTTTAATTATGTTTTTTTTATTTTTTTAAATTATGTTTAATTATGTGAACAACAGCAATGGATGTGACCCTTAGCCATTAGTGCTACCTGAGGTCAGCTGCAGGGTCAAAGGATTTAATGATTCCTCCTCCACTTTTGTTTATGGCAATACATCAGATGAAGTCTTTGAATCTCCACAAGCTCTCCAAAAATGGGATTGTGTCATTAATATGAAGTTTTAAATGGTTGTTATTTAAGAGTGGAGTGCTGGAGAAGTGATTTTTTTAACAAAGCTGGAAACCACTGAGCTTTCTGCAGATTCACTAGGTTAACTAGAGAAGGTAACAGCTCACAATATGTTCTTATATCTGAATCATCAGAGGAAATTCACACAAAGAACAACATTTTATCAAGTGATAAACAAGTGTGTGTTACAGTGTGTTTACCTGTACAGCTTTTCTGAACTTGGAGCAGAAGTGTTGGAAAATGTTAAAACACTCATCTAGTTTGAAAGTTTCTTTGTCTTCACAGAAAAAATCAATCATATTGTCTCCTTCCCTCTGCAGCTCAGCCCTGCTGTTATTAACTTCAGCAACAGTGACAGCAGCACTCTGCAACAGATAAACATACACATACATAAAAACACAGATACACACACTGAACACACACACACACACACACACACCTGCAAGAATGTGTTGAGTTGCTGTAGAAGGTCAACATCGCTCTGAATATTCTCTTGTATGTGGCTGATTCTTCTGCTCAGATTCTCCAGCTCCTCATCCAAACTCTCCACACTCACTCTGTGCCAAGGGGACGGAGAGGCATGTATTGAGGGTAAATCAGCTGTCGGTCATGACATTATTAGTATGATTGATACAGATTTTAATGCCTGATAAAATCTGACTACTATAATAACCACAAAGAAAGTGTGTGGGGTGAGGACGGGTTCACCGACTTTTCAGAATAAAGTTCCTGACCCCCTTCCTAACTTTTCATTGTTTTCATTGTTTGTGTCCATTGTTTGCCTCTAAAGTAAGCTGCTTACAGCCTATCACCCTTGTGGCTCATCTGGGGTCATCAAGAGTTGTATGTTGTAACTCAATGTAATCCCTTGCACTCCCTTTGTTGGTTAACAAAGAACACCACTGAGTAATCCCGTGCATAACAGGGACTCCACTTTGAATAATCCACTGCACTCCCCCCTATGTCTCCTGTTTAGTAGGTTTCTATCTGTACCCATGAAGCGTGTGATTGGGGTCCTTTATCTGTATACCTCTGTAGACCTCTATATTGGTTACTGGTTAGTGGTTGTTCTCACCGTGTTGCCCTTTCAATGTGCAGGAGCCTTTCAGGAAACATTAGCAGCTGGTCATCTTTCTTCTGAGCCTCCTGAGGACACACACAAAGTAAATCATATTCTAAAGATAATCACACACTCACATTGTTGTAGTCTTACCAACCTGATCCTATTCACACACACAAGTAATGAAACAAACATACATGCTCTTCACAAACAACTTCACTCACCAAAGCAACGAAGTGCAGCAGGTTCATTCCTGGCTTGTTGGCTTTGGTGTCGGCCAGAGAGAGAAGAGAGGACAGTTTAAACCCTACAGCATTCGCTCCATAACCACCCTGAGAGGGAGAGATAGAGTTCAACCCTTTCAACTCCTTGAGACCACCGGTGGTTCCAAAACACACTGTCATATTCTTCATAACTTTCATATTTCATAAGCTAAATTCAAAGTTTGGGTGTCCTATGAGAGCTGTAACTGTCTTCTTTCCAGTCAAATAGATGGATAATGTAATTATAATTATAATAATGGTGGGTAATGTAATTATAATTATAACATCCAAATATATATATAGGATATTATTAATTATAATAATAAACCCTTGTAATTAAGAAGCTGAACTCACAATTTTTTTCTACTGAAAGTCGACCCATTTTTCCACAAATCTGGGCTATAAACTATAAATAGATGGTGTCTCTTCAGTGATCTGCTCTGTAAAAATTATTTGGCTTTCAGCAGTAAATTGTAAGCATAAAGTAATATGTTTATGATCATAAAACACATGTTCTGTTAATTAGAGGGAAACCTTTACAAAAAATAAATAAATAAAATTTACATTTATTTCATGCAGTTACTGAATAATTTGCCTTACGATTTGGTCATGTAAATTCAGATGGAAAAACCAAAATATGCCCTGGAGAATAAGAGGTTAAACCCTAAAGCATTTGCGCCATAACTACTCTGAGAGAGAGAGTCTGAAAGAGAGAGAGAAGAAAGAGAAAGACAGCTTACTGCGTTCATGATGTTTCCTGCTTCCAGAACCAAGTGCAGAATGGAATGAAGCTCCACACAGCTCAGCAACTCTACGACATTCAACATTAGTCACACAGTTACAATGACTTAGAGGTTTTATTTTACTTTTTAACTCTGAATTCACATCCAAGGAAAGTAGCTTACATGATAACAACAGTTGTCACATGATAACATCATGTAAAACCAAACTAAAGGCATGAATAAAGTGATGAAGATGAGGAGTATGAATGTGTGATGGAATTCACGATGTACAACAGACATGTCAGAAATGAGATCATAACTGAGAGAATTTGTCAAATAGTTCAGACAAACTGAGCTATTCAACTGTGTGGCCAGAAATGTTAAGATCTGTATTTTAAAAGCATAGAGTGTAGCAGAAGCTGCAAAATGTAGATCTTAACTTGAAGTCTGCTGAAAAGTTCTGACCACAATTGAACAGTAAATGATACAAGCTGTTGTGGAAGGACTGGAGTCTAGCAGTGACGATGTGACAACATTAATGGAGAGAGAAAATGGAAAGGAGAGGATGAAGTGATGGAAAGATCATTAAAAAGAAGATTAGACGAGCTGAAGGTGAAACAGAAAAAGAGAGATTATAAGTAAGTAAATGCTGATCACCTCTGGCGGCAGAGTGAAGGGTGGAAATGTCTTTCTTTAGAGATGAGCAGAGAAGATCAAACTCTTCCTTTAGCAGCATTGACTCTATGCGTACTTTAAACCTGCACACAGACACACAGTGATATACTTATAGTAGAAAGACTATATTTATAGATAGACTATTATATTTCCCAGATAAGCATGGGTGTGTGTGTACCTGGGTAAGGCAGTGAGCTGGTACATGAAGGAGTCGGCCACAGCCAGCTGTGATGGATCTCCTCCGAATGCTTGCAGCTTCTCCACCTGTCAGTCCGACAAGAAATGCATTAACGAACAACTCAAACTACTGTTGACGTATTTACATTCACAACAAGAACTGAAAGCAACCAACCAAAGTAGTTTGACTGATCAAACTAGGTAAATGTGTTTATTGGACTTTCAACAGGGTAATAACTTCAGTCAATGTTAGAACAAAAGATTGCAGAAATGAGCACAATAAAGTTGCTCAGGCTCCATTTTGTTTGTTTACTGTGCACATCACTATTTCAACAACACAGCCTTGAAATAATAATTATAGTGTAGTGTGAGCAGGACGGCCACTGTGGAACTTCGCAAGTTGTACAGTGTCCACAGTGAGACAGTAAGAACGTTTCACCTCATCAGACTCTGGCAGAAGCTTGAGCAGCTCTCTGAGAGGCTCTGGCCCAAATGCATCACTGTTACCATGGAGAATATCTTCTATGATGGATTGGTTGGATCTGAGGACACAAACACATAGAAACTAAAGCAAGATGTTAATAAACAAGAGTTCACTCATTTTAAAGGAAAACCTTCAGTCTGTCAGCACACTGTTCCAAACAGACACTCACGGGAGAACTATGGATAAATCAACCAGCAGAAAAATAACAAAAGCAGCAGCATGGTGGCGCTCCAGTTCCCCTCGAGAGCCTCCACTGTGAAAAGAATCCACAAGCTGTACGAACGAGAGCAACAGGCCACAATCGTGGAGGAGCTGAACCACTGAGTGTATGGGTGATACAGTATATTGCCAAAAGTATGTGGACACCTGACTATAACACCCATTCTACTGCCAGTGTTTGTTCATGGAGATTGCAAGGCTATGTGCTTGATTTTATACACCTGTTAGAGGGGGTGTGGCTGAAACATCTGAACTCAATAGTAAGAGGGGGTCTTATCCTCACTGCACCTCTGACCAGACCATGGCCAAGCTCTGGAACGTTTTTATGGATGAATCATTTTGCTCAAGAAGGATCTTCACTCTATTTTAGTTCTATCTGAGGTAACAAAGGCTGCCCACAACATGGTCCAACGATAATACCACATTGATGTGTGTGCTGTCTATTGAATTGTATATAAACTGTTGTGTCCAGCCCTGTTATTGCATTCTTTCTGTTTTTTTATTATGTTTACTTACAATCCTAGCCTTACATCTGCTATGGCTGCCCAGCTTGAGACGGCATAACGCCGGTTTCTGATTCTTCTCTTCCTGTCCTGCTGTATTCACCATATTTTAGAGTAACTACTTTTATCCACTTCAATTTAGCAGATGTGTACATTAGTGCTCGACAGTGGTTGGTAGACTGCCAAGAAGTGTCCCAAACTCCTCCTTCCTATCTAACTATATACATTCCCAATTTTTCTTTATGTTATCAATCACAAAGGTTTTGCATCCACCACCTCCTGGTCTCTTCCCTTTTCCTCCTCAACTCTGTTATTTCAATTCTTCACTGAATATGGGGTCTAATTTCTCAGAGATGATCCAGAACTGCAGCCTAATTTCTGAGTTTTTTCTTATATATTATTGCATCTATTCCTCAAACTGACCAACAAAGGCACGATCTATACTCACAAAGCTGTACTTTGTTTAACATTTTTTTATTAATGAAACTATGGGACGGTATGAGAATATGGACTTTAATTACATGTAGTTAGCAACTTAATGGAAAAATATATATTATTTACCTAGTTAAGTAATATAAACCAGCACATGGTCAAACATTTACAAAGCTGAAACCAGATAGAAAGTTTAGCACTGATATTAAAAAATAACAATAGCTTAAAGATATCTGATATAATATTCAAATACACACACATTCCTGACTTCACTGACGTGGTCAACCATACAATCCTTCTGGACATCCTCAAAAACCTTGGAATCACTGGCTCTGCGTGGAACTGGTTCAAGTCCTATCTGGAAGGTCGCTCTTATCAGGTAACATGGAGAGGGTCCACATCCTCTCCATGCAGGCTCTCCACTGGTGTCCCACAAGGCTCTGTGCTTGGTCCTCTTCTCTTTCTCTTTACACTAGTTCTCTTGGTGAAGTAATATCCTCTCATGGCTTCTCTTATCACAGGTTTCTAGTCGCATCTCGGCATGTCTGACTGACGTCTCTTCATGGATGGCAGCTCACCACTTGAAGACTGAGCTGCTATTCATTCCTGCAATTACAGGTCCTCATCGTGATCTTGCCATCTCATTCGAGAACTCTCTGATTGTTCCGTCTGTAGAGGCAAGAAGTCTTGTTGTGATTCTGGATGGCCAGAGTTAGGTTCGGCTCATATCGCGAACCTAACTCGGTCATGCAGATTTCCCCTGTTCAACATCCGGATCTGACCCTTCCTCACTCAAGAGGCCACCCAGGTGCTAGTGCAGTCTCTTGTCATCTCAAGGCTTGACTACTGCAACTCGCTCTTGGCTGGTCTTCCAATGCAAGACATCAAGCCTCTGCAACTCATCCAGAATGCAGCAACACGGCTCGTCTTCAGTCTTCCTGAGTTCAGTCATGTCACTCCACTGCTGCACTCCCTTCACTGGCTTCCTGTAGCTACATCAGATTTAAAACCCTGATGCCAACAAAGCCAAAAACAGACCAGCCCCTCCCTACTTGATGGCAATGGTGAAATCTCGAACTGTACCACGAGTCCTTTAAGCTTTGAGTAGAGCTCAGCTCGACTCGCCATCCTTCAAGAAGCGTGGAAGACAAGCATCAAGACTTTTCTCTGTACTGGAGCCCAGGTGGTGGAACAAACTCCCACTGTCTGAACAGCAGAGTCTCTCAAGGTCTTCAAAAACAGACTAAAGACTGTCTCTTTATACAGCACTTAAATGAGCACTGAGTTAAGTATTCATTGTAATATATTGTATTGCGCTGCTGTGTTTATTCTGTTCATTTTTCTCTCTGTATCAACCTGGACTTTTATTTCTAGCAGTATCTGAGCTCAGGACTGTCATTCTCTCAAACCTATTTGTAACTAGTAAAGATACTTTCTCTAAATAGACAAAACACTTTTTGTAAGTCACTCTGGATAAGAGCATCTGCTAAATGATGTAAATGAAAAAGTAAAACATAAACAGACTTACTTCTTAAAGCGTTTGAGGAAAATGGCCACATTCATGCTCCTCTTAGAATCCAGGATGGTAATCTGAAGAAAGAAAAAAAAACACAGTTCAGTTTCTGATCTGCAAACAGACAGACACATTTATAGAGGGGTTTATAGAGGAAAACAAACAAATAAACAAACAAACACAAACAACTGATTGAAATAAACATGTTAAAAAACACTGGTCTAAAGTCTTTTCTTGATCATGTGAAGGGCTGATTGAAACAGATACAGTGAGTAATCATGGACAGAGAGAGTGAACTGGGTCTGATGTCCTGCACAAGCCGTCCTATTTTAAAGGAGAAATCAGCATTCACACCCGATTTTCTCAGTGGACTGAACCGACTAATCCTGCTGCTGTGAGCTGAAATTAAGCCTGTGTTCAGACTTGGTAGGTTTGGTTTCATTCAAAAAAACCCAGATGTGATTGCTCTGTATATTTCATCAGGACAAGAAAGAACACTGCCATTAGAACCCATTGGAACACATGGACATGCATTATCTTTTCTTCATTATGAGCTCTGAATCGGTAATTGTAAAACTGATGTACATGTTCAAAGCCCTTAAAAATATTCAATAAAAAAACATGCATGTGACCACACACATCAATTATGTTATATATTATGTCTCTCTGCCTCTCAGCCTCCCAACCTACCCAGAACCCCGATCCCGATCACATGACCACCAACCCCCCTCACATGACACTCCAACGTTCTGCCTCACCTGACTACTGATCACTCTCACCTATTCGTTGTTATGGTTACCTGTTAGTATATAACCCCAGGCTTTAGCTTAGCTCATTTCGGATATGGACCATACTTTGTTTTCCTCGACCTTGTCTTTTTGCTTTGCCCTCTCAGTATTGTTGTGATTTCTGGTTTAACTCTGTTTCTGTTTTTTGGACATTGCTTTTTGGACTCTCCTCATGATTACTGTTTGGGTATTTTGGATTTTGACCTCGGACTGGCTGACTTTGATTACGGATACTCCCTTTTTGAATCAACAGAGCTGACTACTAATATAAACACACATTAACCCTTAGAGCCCAAGCCATTTCTGGGTATATTTTACTACCTTTACATTCTGGCTCACAGTGAATCCATTTCTGTCTGCAGTATGTTAGTATGGAACCAGAAAATTGTTTTTTAAAATATAGATATTTAAATATGAACCAATTAATGAGTGAGATCTCTTGAAACACATGTTTACAACATATAAGTGCCAACAGGTCTTATAAAGCTCTAAAAAAAAACAAACTAGAGCCTATGTACATAGGTGATTAGCAATTTTTGAGCCTATGTAGCCTAGTTTTGCTTAGACAATTTAAAGTTGGCAACATGTTGTTGAGAAATCACTCAGCAGTCTTCTTTTCTACTGAAGTCTCAATAATCAAATCTCTCTACGATAGGTGATCAACTTTTGGCAATCACATTAATGAAATGAGAACGGGTCACCGTGGTGCCTGCAGTGGTCTAAAGTTTGAAAGAAGGTTTATCCCTCAGGTAGAATTGTTATTTACTGGCAGGTGCACCTGAAATCTGATATGAGATGAATTCAAAGACTCAAACACTTTCAGTAATGTGGAGGAAGAGGAAATGTGTGTAGATAGAGAGTTTGCCACACAGATTGATAGAGAGGTATTCTTGTCTTATATGGACTGGTTTTATATTTGGAAGCCAGCAGTAAGGTGCATTGCCTCTATCAGCCTCGTGTCAGTTTAGTTCAGTACAGCCAGAGACCTGCAGTACATGCACAGCCTTCTTTTAAACAGCTTCAACAGGTTAGTTCATGGAATGATCCAAAGCACTCAAAATACTCATCTTTACCTTCCCTGTGTTTTTCTCATGTTTGGTTGCAAGTTTGATTAGGGTAGCAATTAGAACAAGAATGAATCTGAGCTAATGGGAGTCATGGGGTAAGAATTATACGATTGTACTGAAATGCACCCACCTCTTTTTTGGGTTCCTGTACAGATCCATGTGACTGGCTGCTCCTCCTGCTGGCCATCGTTGGTGATCGTGTATTATCATGTTGTCCGAACAGCTCCTCAATGGTCTTTACATCAATGTGGAACATGTGTTTCCCAGCTGCCCGGCCGAGCGTCCATAGGTTGGGTTCTCCGCGCTGATGGATGCGCTCCTCAGGAATGGGCTTCCAGTAGAAACTCCGTACCCTGCGCCTCCGCTGGCCTGAGCCTGGCAGGGGAGGTGGGGGAGGAGGCACATCTTGGACAGGGGCACTGATGGGGGTGTGTTCAGAGACTGAGGGAGGAGGGGCCATTACAACGGAAGCGGTTCCACCTTCCTCCTCCCAGTTCTGCTTCTCATCGGCCTGTGAGATGAAGCTCATCACATCATGGAGTATGACTGGATAAGAGAAAAAATGGACCAAATCAGAAAATGAACGACACCAAAACAGCCACAGTGTGGTCTCATGACCTTCTGCTGCCTGCAGTCCCCAAAGAAAACAGCACAGCAGCCAAATGCAGCCACACAGAGCTCACAAGACAGGGGACCCTGCAAGAAGAACACATGCAGAAGAACAGCTTCAAAGCTCCTTGGCATAGATTTAACAAGTCTCTGAAATCTCCTATAGACGTTCAACTGGGTTGAGATCTGGATGAAATTATATATAATTAAAAATATTAGAAGTTTCAAAGAGAAAGTAATAGAGAAAAACTTGAAGCTGCTGGATCCTTTTAAACTGTTCTTATTCATGCTTATGCCCTAATCATAATTATATGCCTCATTCATTACACATGAAAGTAATCTTATTTACACACTCAAATCATTAGCTAAAGCAGTTAACCATAAACCTGCCCCATACAATGGTTTGTCAGTTCAACTTAAAACAATAACTACATGATGGTAACAAGTAACTGATTTCAGTAAATTCAAATAAATACTTTATAAAAGTGTTAGTTTTGATGAAAGAACCAATATTGTGTATCCATTCAAATCTTAAAAATACTTCAAGTCAACTTCAAATTCACAGTAAGTGATCTGTCCTCCTTCCAGAGCTATGTAGATTGCTTGTTATCTGATCACAGAGGAGCATTTAATAAATCCTGTAGTACAGTATTGGCTACAAAATGTCAGGGCAGGGCACGGCAGGGGTCAGGGGAACGCTGCCTGTTTGACTTCTGTCTGTTTCTAAATGTAAACAGCGAATGTTCAGTCCTTATATGGAGTCCTGCAAGGCTCTGTTATAGGGCCATCAATGAATAAACCATTAGTCTCCATTGCAGTGTTGATGACGCAGGCTGTGTGTATCAGCTGATGTAGATAAGACTCCAAGAACAAGAACTGTGTAAAGGATATTAACCACTGGATGCTGAATAACTTCCTCCTACTTAATTCAGACTAGATAGAAGAGCATCAAGAGTATCTGTATCTGTCAAAAACCGTAGTGTCAGAGGTTATGAATTAAATAAGATATTAAAATGTCTGCTTGCAGTTCACACCACCTCCACTCTGCTTTAAATACTGAAAAGATACAGAGAGTGATGTGATGCACATACAGTCTGAACCTTAATGTAAATCCTATGTGTAAATCATTTTTGTGTCTGAAAGTCAGGTTGATGGAACCATGCTACTGGGCAGTTTTTTGTTTTTTGTTGTGTTGGCAAAACAAAGCTTTCTGAAGCAGTAAAGCTTTCCTTTAAATGTTATTGGACAAGAGTTCATTATTGGAAGCATTTAAAAAGCAGTGCACATTAATGACACCTGGTGGTTTAAACCTGGTTGTGAACAGCAGCTATAAATCCACTTTTTCCAAGGGATATTAAAGTTAAATTCTTTATTTATTAATAATTTAAAAGTAAGCAATTCATTTTAAAAAATCAATGAAGGTAATTACTAACAGAAACATGATGCCGGGCAGTAATATGATTTCAAAAAAATGACATCACACTGTAGAAGCTCATGATAGTTTACAGCAAATCTTCCTTAATGCAACATGACAGAACTGTCCAGACGCTCACAGATAGAATCAGAAAAAGAGGCTGTTCTGGTGAAAACGTTATCCAAACTCATCAGAAAACAGGGTGGGTCAAATCTAAAACCGTCCAAAAAGACAATCATAACAAAACAGGCTAACAAGATCAAAAAGGGCAAAGGCAAAAGACAGAGTTGCAATATGCTAACTAAAGTCTGGGCTGTATACACTAACTACTCTATGTCATGTGGAAAAACAAGACAGGTGCAAAATATTATTATACGGGTGAAGGAGACAGACGATTGGCTGTGGATGGTCACGTGATCTCCAAGGTAGTTCTGGGAGTTGGAGTTCACTAGCTGATCAGGTCCAGAGGGATGCACGACACTTGCAAACTTCTGCAGAACATGATTCATGTATAACTTCAACATGTTCTCTCATAGACAAGCTGTGACCTTCACTAATGAAAATTAGTGTTAGGTATTGACTCAAAACCATGGAAACCTGTGCAGGTTCACTTGTTTTGAATCAGTTTCTAGCACCGTGACTAGGATTAAACTTTTAGTGAGGTCTGTTTGTCTCAGACAAACAGACTGAATGTGTACCCTGAAATTGAGGGTGGTGGGTGGAGGGGTTAAATGCCCACTTGTCCTCATGGTTCTGGCAGCCCTGACAAAGTGCACACAGCAAAAACAACTATGTTTAAACTACAATTTACTGTTCAGCTCTAGTGTCTGTGTCTGGATCGGATGGAATTTGACTGTAGAATTCAGTAGAGTGGAGCTACAGCCCTGGTTCCTCATGTAATAGTTCTTCTCCACTGAGCCTCTGCTAACCTATGGGCTGGTGGACTAGTCCAAGGGTGACAGACTGCTGTCCTGGAGGGTTAGTGTCCAGCACAATTTGGTGATTTCCTGCTCTGGTGGACATCAGCTCCCAGGACCCTCAGACTTCTCTAACATACTAACTGTCCTCTCTAACAGATATTTTTTTCAACCTCCTGGTTTTCAGAAGATTAAATATCGAACATGAAATTAGACATCATTCACGCCCACATACAGCAAATATTTACCCTGCACCTGCATAATGACCTCACCTTCGCACTGAACAATACAACACAGCACACCCATATACTACCACACGAACACAATCTCATTCACCCTAACATAATCTACAGCCAGGACTGGGATTAGATACTACCCTTAAATTCAGAATAAAATAATCTACAGCCAGGACTGAGATTAGCTATTATCCTTAACTCCAAAATATATCAGTCTACAGCTGAAACTGGGATTAGGTACTAACCTAATCTCAGAATAAAATAATCTACAGCCAGGACTGAGATTAGCTACTAGCCCTAACTGAAGAATAAATAATCTACAGTCAGGAGTAGCTTTAGCTTTAGTGATTTTATATGAATGGCAGCATGCAGATCCACTCAGCATTGATTGGACATTTGTTAAATAAATGATGTGTGTTATTTCAGCTGAATGTGGAGTTTACTGCATCATGTTGCACAAAGCTTAAATCAAAGGAGCTCAGCTGCAGTAAAGGTTTAATGCGACAGACTTAAATGATGTTTGGGTGCATAAAAAGAAGGATAACCACAAATAGAGGGTGAGCTTCTTCATTAATCCTGTCCATG
This sequence comes from Colossoma macropomum, assembly GCF_904425465.1. Classification (NCBI taxonomy): domain Eukaryota; kingdom Metazoa; phylum Chordata; class Actinopteri; order Characiformes; family Serrasalmidae; genus Colossoma; species Colossoma macropomum. The sequence goes on from NW_023495401.1 coordinate 68,661, forward strand.
AAGATCAAGACAAGAATCAAAGCCCTAAGAGTGGTTCCAGCAGAAAGACTCACCACTAATGCTGATACATAAACAGCTGAGTCATTTTCATATTTCTGCTGTGTCCACTATCAGATACTAATACACTGCAGGTGAAGACACGAGTAAAGGAGCCTGATGAACTGGATTTGGTTGAATTAAATGTTTTATATATTCTAAAACTCATATTGATGAATATTAAAAGCATGCTAGACATGCTTCTCTGTTGAGGACATGTTGCTTGCTGGAGAAAGTTTCTGGGGTGGACCCTCCTGGTACAGCTGTGAAATACTAAAGGAAGTACAATTTTCTTGGACTTCTATGTTATATTTACATTTTTCAATTAAAATGGGTCTTTATTTGTGATTGCTATTTTTCCCTCCATGATTTTAGTTATAAAGTTTTCCTTTTGTATTTTTATTAATCAAATTTTAAAGTGAGCGTGAGGATGATGGAGTTTATTATTTAGTGTCTGGTCATTTGACAGCGTCCAGGTCTGTGTCTTTGGTGTAACTGTTTGCAGTGGAGGGTAAAAAAGGCCTAAAGCCATTCTCAAGTGAATGTATCGTTCTGTGAAATAATAACTCCTTTTGAAAAAATCTGATATAAAATCATTTTTAAAAATGAGTAGAAGTGCAAAATTAGCAGTTCAGAAAGCCTCTTAAGTACTGAGTAACTTCTAGAAGAGCAGCAGAAGTTCTTAGAACATCCTGTGTCTATCAGCGGAGGAGCTGAAGTCTGTTAGACTCTAATCTTTTTTGTTGTGTTATTGATCAAAAACCATATTATAAACATTATAAACCACAGAAAGAAAGATGGAGCAGAAAGCAGGACTATCAGAATAGCATGAACAGAGAGCTGTTAACTCACCTTCTTCTGGATCTCCAGCTTTTGTCTCCACACACTCACACACTCTGTCCTCACTGAACACCACAGAGCGTAAGTGTGTGTGTGTGTATGAGAACAGTTCACACCCACAACGTCATGTCATCATCGATGTAGGACTGACCGTCTCACTGACCGCCTCTGTTCATTCACACATAATGATAAGCATCTCAATTAAAACACCTTCACCTCCTCCTTACCGCGCTCACACTGCTCACCTTTACTGTCAGATAAACACCTGTTTACTGTTTCTGTTCTTTAAACTCTCCGGTCTCGCTGTGATCTGACTGCTCACGGTGATCTGACCGTTGACTGTGATCTGACCACTCGCTCTCGTTCTCTCTCTGTATTTACTGAACTCTTTATAAAAGTCTTCATAAAGTTACTGAATGAAGTAAAAGTGTCCGGTTCTTCACAGTAACTGTTGATCTTTCCTCACTGCGAACTTGTGTGTGGTTTACACTGATAACGGCTCAGTCAGTTGGCCACACCCTGCTTCTGTCAACTGTTTGTTTCCTTGGAAACCGTGTCATAATATGATCTCTGCCCACTTTGGTCATGTAGCTCAGGAGGTCAGCTGAGGCTCTCAGGTGAACCCCCAAAAAACAAACTAATAAATAAATGAATAAGCAGAGAAGCTGCACTGTGAAGACGACAGGATGAAGATGAAAGTTTATGCAGTATTGTGTATGAGTGTTTGTGGTGCAGCGTCATTTTAACATTAACCTTATTTTAATATTATTAACGTCATTCACAGCAGCGCAAGACGTCAACACAAACTATAATTAAGTGAAAGTGTGGCTGTGAAAAGTTTACTTAATTAGCACTGCTTTTATCCATCATCTCTCTTATATTTTATTCATCAATTCATTCATAATTCACTTTTACATGATCACATTATTTGTGTTATTGTGCTTATGAGATTGATATATGTAAATGCAATCTGTTCTGATTGGCTGTCCTGTATTGTGACTCATTAAGAAGCAGTCTGGCTTGAAACACTCCTTATTAATTCAATGTGAATAGGCAAGGCTAAACTGCTGTTGGCTGAATGGGTGGGGCTAAACTGCTGTAGGCTGAATGGGTGGAGCTAAACTGCTGTAGATTGAATGGTGGGGCTAAACTTCTGTAGGCTGAATGGAAGAACTAAACTTCTGTAGACTGAATTCAGCCTACATGCATTAACAGAATTAATGCATGCTAAATTAATATCTTTATTAATTTAATATTGAGTACAGCACAGTGTGATATTCAGTTTCAGATTCTGCACCAACTGCCTGTTTGATGGACATGAACTGAAGAGGAGGAAGAGGAGGAAGAGGAGCTCCTAGCTCAAGTATACTGATGTGTACCAGTTCACAGGGTGCTTTGCAGTCATTAAGCTAGTTTAAACTGATATACATTCTTAGAGAAGTGGATTTTGGTCATTTCAGCAATCGATGTTTCAGTGAACAACTTTGCAGTTACTCAAATCAACATTTGAACTGTTTGTCATTCATTTTGGATTATTTGTTCAAACTCCACTGTTTTCTATAGGTCAAGAGGTCAATTTTACATACATCTTTGAATGCTCCTCATCAAGAACCACGATAGAAAGATTCTATCTTCTTTGATAAAAAGTTTGCAAATAAAGTTGTGGTTTTGATCTGTTATTATATTGTTATTTCATATTATGATCTGTCTGCTGAATGTAAATGTGCAGTATTTAACTGTAGCCACTAGAGTGTAGTATTTATTTTAGCCACTAGAGTGCAGTATTTATTTCAGCCACTAGAGAGCCACCTTGTGTGTGAGCCCATTTATTGAACTAGTCAAGTACATTTGTGAACACACTTATTTCACGTGTACTTTATAGAATTAAAATGTCAACAAATAACTTCCAGCCTATCGACTGAAGGACTCAATTTAATCCTCAGATGCTCTTTAACTTTGGTTAGTTTTCCACCAAATCATAATATGCATGTGCTGCCAACAAACCCATGAACATAACATCCACATACAGGGACAGATTTAGTGATTCTGGGGCTCTAGGCAAACAAACAAACAAACAAACAAACTAGAAGGTAATTTGCTTAAAACACACTAAATTATCTTGTTATATAGTGAGATAATTTGGTACAGAATAAAATAGAAATAAAGATTAAATTTTTCTTTTTTTCAGGTAATAAAATAAATTTTATTTATTTATTTATTTATTTTTGAGCAATAAATAATCCCACTACAGTTTGAGAAAAGTAATTAGCAGAGGTGATTTAATTCACAGGCTTACCTGTGGTAATTCAGGGCCTTAGTGGTAAGATTTCCACTCACCTGTGTAAATTTGATGTGACAATAAATATGATTTGATGTGATTTGATTTAAACTTGCTCACATCCGCCAAGCAGCTCCTCAGTGTTTTGTATCTTTGTCACATTAAACTTAAAACAAAAGCCTTGTTTAACACGAAAAACAAGACTGGTCCTGCGATATTTCATAAATGAAAGAGAATGATGAAACATCTAATGGGTGATAACAGAATATGAACCTGAGGTGTGTGAGGTGGACTTTTGATAAATGTAATGAATTAGGCACTGAAGCTAAGGGAGCACAAATGGGTCTGTTGGGTTTATTGTCCTGTGAAAAAGTAGGCAAACATGGAACATGGCTCAAAGTAATGAATTTATTGAAAAGGTGGAGAAGTGATTGTCATTAATCACTGGAAAATATGTGCCTGGATCTCACTTTGATGAAATAAACACTCAACAGCAGTGAATACATTCAGTAGATTATCAAGAGACTTTTAATTAACTGCGTAAATTAAATGTCTTTATAATCTGCTGAATTCAGTTGTGTATTTGGAGTCCAAGTTCATATCTGTAGATGTTTAATCTGAGAGGAACTGAACATGTAACAGGTCTTATACAGACTATGAACACGCTGTTACAGACACAGTGACACCATTGTGTACCTGGAGCTTCACTGGATTAAGTTTCAGTTCAGGTTAATGTTAGGGTTGAGCAATTATCTGTTCACTGTTCTGTACTGATGAGTTCAGTTATTGTAAAATAATCACAGCCATTCACACATTATAAGGTTATGTATTTTAGATAAACTGAATTAATTCAGCTTACAGGCATGTAAATCGATAAATCTGTAGGTCCATCTGCAAACAATCCTGTAGGTCCATTTGCATACAAAAACTAGAAAGTTTGAACATTTCAGTGTGCAGTTATCAACACTACACTGGCTGCCAGTTAAGATTTAGTAGATTAGTACCTTTAATTAAGCCTTTGGTATTTAGTTTTTTCCATTACATAAACGATGTGGATTTGTCAGTTCATGGACATGAAGTAGTATGGCAATCTAAACTTGTAAGTCCATTAAAGAAAAACAATAAGCTAATAGAAAAGCAATAAGACAATATAATAAAAAACAAGCCTTAAAATTAAATACAAGGAAATAAATAAAAATATCTATACAACAAAAAAAGAAAAAAAAACAAAATTATTACAAATACACTGAGAGTCATTACAGAAAAAAAATGGGAAACCCCTGGAAGAAACAAGCAAGTTTTATTAGGTCTTTTCTGCTCTGGTAGGCAGCTGTGTTGTGATTGGCTGAGAAACACTTCACTCCACCCCCTCTGTGAACGTAACCTGAGTGAACTCTGCACTTCCTCCTCCATGAACTAAACCAGTCCAAACATATTTTAGTGGAAGTAAAGTCATACTCATCAACAGGAAGAACTTTAGGAGAGAAACTCTGTGAGTCTCTGTGAGCTCTGGCCTTTTAGTGATGATAGGGTTAAAAATAGTTACTGTATTTCAAAGAAATTACTACATTCTGACTGGACAACCAGAGACTTTTCCGTTAGAAGATGGAAACGTCCACTCCAGCTCACACCGGTCCTATTCAGACCAACATGACAACTCAGACAGGAGGAACCGTCTGTGCTCCTGTTCTCCATGGAAACAATATTCAAGGCTCAGTGAATGTAACCATTATTCAGGGAGGTCAGTGATGTAGTGTAAGAAACTGTGTGTAAATTAATGGAGCTGTTTGTCTGGCTGAGGGTTTTAGGTTTTATATATATATATAAGTATATTGTATATGCATGAGTTGTGATGAATTATTTGTACATCCGTCTGTTTTATTATTTGAGAGGTGGTTTACAGAAATACACCTAACCGATTGTTATTAGTTTTAAAGAGCATTGATAAAGTTCTGATATTTCCAGTTGTCTCTCCACCAGGCCAGGAAGGTTCCAGTTCTAGCACCAGTACAGTTCAGGCTGGAGGTTCTCCTGGTGCTCCTGCCCTCACCGAAGGTAACGTCTTAATGTACACATCAGTGGTTATTTACTACTTATTCATTTAAAAGTTCTGTAAATGGGTGTGTTTTCTATCGCATTAAACCATAACCATATCAACAGGGAATACAGGTGATTGACAAGCCTACCATACTTTTTAAGGACAGGAAATGAATCAAAATATTTATACGATGGTGACAGTAAAGAATCAAGTGTTCTCTCTGATTTCATAGATGAAACAATCATTTGTCCCTCAAACATTGAAGTCCAAGGTCCATTAGAACAAATACACATATGTACATAATTTCTGTTCACTTTGTAGAAATTTTTATTAAGACTTTGGTGAATATGCTGCTAACATTGGTCACACAATTTAATTCTGACATATATATATATATATATATATATATTTTATAGAATTATTATTGAATCACAAATATATATATATATATATATTTTTTTTAGAATTATTATTGAATCACAGAGGATTTAAACTGTTCAACAGAATCCCTGATCAACAGAAACATAATCTTTCAAGTCAAAGCAAAAGCAGATCTCTGCACAAATATAAAATACAAAGTCCTTGATTTCATAAGCATTCACCTCCATCAAGTCTGTATTGAGTAGGTGCATGGGTGCATGTTAGGCAACAATCATAGCCTTGCGTCTGTTGCTAAGCAATTATTAGCATATTATTTTCATAATCCAGAAACGTAAGCAATTCCAACTAATCTCAAACACTTTAAAACATAAATATTTGTTATTGTTGCTGTAATGATCATTGTGTGTAAAATAAAAACTTAAACCCAAAAATAATGGACCAACTTAAGAGAATGAATAAAGGTATCTGACTGTCAATTTTTTAATGCAATTTACTTGAAACATGTTGCACACATTAAAAAATATATTATCTGTGTTCATTGTCAGATTTGGTCACTGTGTACAAACAAAAACTGGAAAAAAAATTTCACAGAATTTATGAAGGAATCTTCCAGCATGGAACATCAGTCCTTCTGAATGAGATCTACACAGAACTCTACATCACAGAGGGAGGGAGTGGAGAGATCAATAAAGAACATGAGGTCAGACAGATTGAGACAGCATCCAGGAAACTAGCAACACAGGACAAACCCATCAAATGCAATGACCTCTTTAAAGATAAACCCATCAGAACTGTGCTGACTAAAGGAGTTGCTGGAATTGGAAAAACAGTCTCTGTGCAGAAGTTCATTCTGGACTGGGCTGAAGGAAAAGCTAATCAGGACGTCCTCTTCATATTTCCACTTCCTTTTAGGGAGCTGAATCTGATAAAGAAAGATTTCAGTCTGATGGAGCTTCTTCATCGCATTTTCCCAAATACAAAACAACTAAGATCAATAGACTGTGATGCTTACAGAGTCATATTCATCTTTGATGGTCTGGATGAGTGTCGACTTCCTCTAGATTTCCAGAACAATGAGAGCTTGTGGGATGTAACAGATTCAGCCTCAGTGGATGTGCTGCTGACAAACCTCATCAAGGGGAACCTGCTTCCCTCTGCTCTCCTCTGGATAACTACTCGACCAGCAGCAGCCAATCAGATTCTTCCTGAGTGTGTTGACCTGGTAACAGAGGTACGAGGTTTCAGTGACCCTCAGAAAGAGGAGTACTTCAGGAAGAGAATCAGTGACCAGAGCCTGGCCAATAAAATCATCTCACACATGAAATCCTCAAGAAGCCTCTACATCATGTGCCACATCCCAGTCTTCTGTTGGATTGCAGCCACTGTTCTAGAGAAAATGTTGGGTGGAGCAGAGAGTGGAGAGATCCCCAAGACTCTGACTCAAATGTTCACCCACTTCCTGATCTTTCAGATCAAACACAAGATTAAAAAGTACCATGGGAAATGTGACACTGATCCTCAGCAGACAAGAGAGATGATTCTGGCACTGGGAAAACTGGCTTTCCAACAGCTGGAAAAAGGCAATCTGATCTTCTATGAGGAAGACCTGAGAGAGTGTGACATTGATGTCAGAGAAGTGTCAGTGTACTCAGGAGTTTGTACCCAGATCTTCAGAGAGGAGTTTGGGCTGCACCTGGGGAAGGTGTTCAGCTTTGTGCACCTGAGTGTTCAGGAGTTTCTGGCTGCTTTATACACATTTCTCTCCTTCATCAGCAGAGATGAAACAAAACAGCTGACTACTGATCTCTCTGGTATTTCCAGAGAATTCAAAATGTCAGACCTCCTCAAGGGTGTAGTGGACAAAGCCTTACAGAGTGAGAATGGACACCTGGACCTTTTCCTCCGCTTCCTACTGGGCCTCTCGCTGGAATCCAATCAAACTCTCTTACGAGGCCTACTGACACAGACAGGATGCAGCTCTTGCAGCAAAGAGGAAACAGTCCAGTACATCAAGGAGAAGATCAGGGAGAATCCCTCTCCAGAGAAATCCATCAATCTGTTCCACTGTCTGAATGAACTGAATGATCGTTCTCTAGTGGAGGAAGTTCAGACATACCTGAGGAGAAAAGTTTACTTTAGTCTCCGTGGAGTCAGTCTCTCTCCCACCCAGTGGTCAGCTCTGGTGTTTGTGTTGCTACACTCAGAAGAGGAGCTGGATGTGTTTAACCTGAGTAAATATGAAGAATCAGAGGAAAGTGTTTTGAGACTGTTGCCAGTGATCAAAGCCTCCAGAAGAGCTCTGTAAGTACTTCAGTCATAAATATGTTCTCTAAAAACCTAATCCTAACCCCCACCCCAGCCCTAATCCCAACCTTAACCCAAACCTAATCCTAAACCTTACCTTAACCTCAACCCAACACCTAATCCTAACCCTCACCCTGGCCTTAATCCTAACCCTAACCTTAACCCAAAACCTAATCCTAATCCTCACCCTGGCCCTAATCCTAATCTTATCCAAACCCTAATCCAGTGAAGCTCCAGGTACAGAATGGAGTCAGTGTGTCTGCAACAGCTTGTTGAGGATGATGATGATCTGTGTTAAACCTGTTTCATTTTCAGTTTGTCTCAGGTAAAACATCTACAGATATGAGCTTGGACTCTCCTAATAAAGTGAAAAACAACTGAATTCAGCAGGTTATAAACTAATTTTATTCACAAAATTATCTCTAGATCATCCACTAAATGTATTCACTGCTGCTACACCATTAATATGTTGTTAATGTTACTGAAAGTTTCATGAGTGTTTATTTTATCTAAAAAGAACCCCTTAAAATAGTGTCACCCACTGTGTTAAATCAAATGCATGGTGCCTCTACATCATATGGATTTCACAGAAAGCATGGTAAAGTGTTAAATAGATATACTAATGCTGTGTACAAAACAAGACATCCTGCTAAACTTCATCATAATGCTACTCTCATGAGCCCTGAAATCTGTTGTGAAAGATTAGGGCAGAATTACACTTTGCACTATGCGATACTGGCTGATGAATATAAAGATAAATCTGTCATTTTTGCTTATTACATTAATGATTGAAAAGTGATCTGAAGGACAGGTGGAAAAAAATGACAGAGGGAATTGATGTTTGAAGTTCTGGAGCCACTGGATTTGGACCCAGCGCTCTGCTTGGGTTCATCTAAACTTTGTTTTGTGCACTGCAGCTCAAGCCTCGGGACATGTAGGCACATTTTTGAAACTGCCAATCAGTTGCACACATTTATGACTAATGCCATGACCTTCATAATCTGTATTTGTATACAACTTTAATAAACTATATTTATATACCTTCATAATCTGTATTTATACACAAATTTCATAAACTGTATTTATAATCAACCTTCATTAACTGTATTTATATACAGCCATCTTAAACTGTATTTATACACAACCTTCATGTTTATACACAACCTTTATTAACTGTATTTATATATAATCACTGTAAACTATATTAATCTACAACTTTTATACACTGTATTTATACACAAACTCCATTAACTGTATTCATATATATACACCTTTTTAAACTGAATTTATCAACAATCTTTATGAACTGTTTATCCACAACTTTCATAAACTGTATTAATTCACAATATTTGTGTATTTATTCCCAACCTTGATAAACAGTATTTATACACAACCATCAGTAGTCCCTAACTTGCAATAACATGTTGGAAGATAAGAAGTAATTCTTAACTTAAGAAAATATCAGCATCTAAAGTTCTGGCCACCATTATCAGCACCCTTTTCTTTTCTATGTAAAATTTTAAATATTTTCATAAATGGAAATGTACCAACTTTTTATCATTAGAATATTCTAATGTACTTCTAAAGTTCTTAAACAAAACAGCTTCAGTTTTTTCAACCTGTTGGAAGTTATTTTAAAGAAAAGAAATAAAATATGACTGTATTAATGGCACACTTTCCTAATATTTTGTTGCATGCCTTTTAGCAGCGATGACAGCATCCAAACATTTTTGTACAAGCTCCTTCATCAGTCTGCTGGCAGCTTTTCTCACTCCTCCATTGCAAAGCGTCAAGCCCTTGCATGTCAATGTGTGTCTCTTGTCAGATTTCAGCTGATCTGATCTCATTCAGTTTAAAACAGTCCACTTCTTCATTGCCAAAGAGCTCTATTTTCCATTTGGTCTGTTCACACAACATTTGCCCAAAAGGACTGTGGTTTGTCCAAGTACATTTTAGCAAAGATCAGTCATGCCTTTACCCATGAAGTCCTGCTAGGTTTAGTGTGTGGTATATGGTATGAGTTGTAACATCACTCCAGACCGCTCTTGGTCTGCCTTTAGCTCTTTGGATGTTACACATGGTGTAAGACTTTTCTCATTGATTTTCCTCATTGACCCACATCCTAGGAGATTCTTGACAGTTCCATGAGCAATAAACTTCTTAATTATGTTCCCCACTGTTGAAACAGGGATGCCAAGGACTTTGAAGATGGGCTTGTAACCTTTACCATTTTTGTTTTTGGATATAATTGCATTTCTGATGCTCTCAGACAGCTCTCTTGTCTCAACCTTTGTGAAAAGGGATCAGGGAAAGTTTAAGCATTAAAGCCATCATTCATTAGTTAATTCAGGTCATGTGAGCCCTCATTTATGACAGGTGAGTCTAATTTCTAATTTATCACAGATGAGTCTAGTGTAGTTTAATCTGAATGGAATTTATCAGAACAGTGCCAGTAATTGTGTCACATCCCTATTTCCATTTTGATGCTTTTCCCCCTATTGCTTTTTATTTTTTTTTCTTTCTTTACTCTTAGCTGCTGTGTATTGAACATGAGTGTATATTGGCCAATGTTGTTAACAACACATTTTTGTTTTAGGAGATATTGTGCATTGTGCACTTAAAACTCAGAGGTGCTAACAATGGTGGCCAGAGCTGTATACGTATAATTTGTATTAAAAAGTCTTATTTTGACTTTGCCAGATATTTAAACTAAAAAATTTAACTTTTGTGTATGAGACTGTGTTTGAGTGAGATTGTGTTTGTGTAAGTGTGTATGCTTGTTTGTGTGTGTGTAATGTCTGTGTTCTGATGCATCATCATTTCTCTCCCAGGCTGCATGGTTGTAATCTCACAGAGAAGGGCTGTGAAGCTCTGTCCTCAGCTCTCAGCTCAAACTCCTCAAGTCTGAGAGAACTGGACCTCAGTAACAATAAACTGCAGGATTCAGGAGTGGAGCTGCTCTCTACTGGACTGAAGAATCCACACTGTAAACTGGAGAAACTGAGGTGAGATCATCACTTTATCTATGTCAATGTCTAGATCTCTCTCTCTCTCTCTCTCTCTCTCTCTCTCTCTCTCTCTCTCACACACACACACACGCACACACACACACACAATGTCATCAGTCATGGCTTCGGTGAGACAGAAGATGGATGAATAATCTAACCTAAATCTATGTCTACACTGTAGCATCCACTATACATTTCTTTAAATATCAATAGGCAAGCCTGCAATCGTGTAAAATTCTGTACACTAGCAGGGGCTGGAGGTTAGGGAACCAGCCTTGTGACTGGAAGGGTCACCGGTTCGATCCCCTTGGCTGACAGTACGTGACTGAAGCACCCTTGAGCAAGGCACCTTACCCCCAACTGCTCCCTGGGCGCTGTGAATAGTTGGCAAACTGGAAATCCTCAGCCCATTTTTGCGGCTAAGGGCTTGATCATTCCTGGATGCTGCTTTTGTACTTAATCATGCTTACTATCACCTGTTTAAAATACATAATCATTATGTAATTATTTTACCTTATTATTAGCTCTCAATTGAGTTTACTCACCTGATTTTAAGTTGTAGTGACTGACAGTGACAGTGACAATGTTTGATTTATAGTGTGTATTTAGTGTTTTGTGGGGGTAATATCCACACTATAAGCTGTAACTCAGTTTGTTCTACATAAATATAATATACATTTTCTCTTTTGGTCTGGAAATGAACCTGTTTGTCTTTGAGAGTTTAGCATTGTTGTCAGAGCTTAATGGACAAATGACCATGGAAGAGCGAGAGAAAGTGTGTGTGTGTGTGTATGTGACTGTTTCCAAAACTAAAGTAAGCTGCATTGTCCATTGTTTCAGCACTGGTGAGTGAGGAGTTTTTCTCCTTCATTTTGCAGGCTGTTTAACTGCAATATTACAGATGAAGGCTGTGCTGCTCTGGCATTAGCTCTAAAATCAAACCCTTCCTCTCACCTGAGAGAGCTGAACCTGAACCACAATAAACCAGGAGAGTCAGGAGTGAAGCTGCTCTCTGATCTACTGGAGGATCCACACTGTAAACTGGAGACACTAAAGTAAGTTACTGACTAAGTGTTTGTACATGCACACCAATGCACACACACACACACACACACACACACACACACACACACACACACACATGAACATGGTGTTGAATGTGAACAATCTAAAGGCGATTTCTATAAAGCTGCTTTGTGACAACACCTGTTGTAAAAAGCACTATATAAATAAACTTTGCTTGCTTGCTTGTGTATGAGTGAATAGATAAGTTTCTATTATATTTTATGTATTCAATAAAATTGAAAAAAAGGGGTTATTGGCAACCTTTCAGTAAAATGATTGGTTATAAAAAGAGCATCCCAGAGAGACTGAGTCCTTCAGAAGTATAGTTGGGGAGGGGATCACCACTCTGAAAATCTGCATGGACAAAAAGTGCAGTAATAGAAGCATTACATTTCTCAGTGTAAGCAAAGAACTTTGTGGTTTATCAAAAATCCAGAGAAATTTCTGAGTGCCAGGGACAAAGCCAAAAAAAACAACAGTCAAGTTAAGTCAAGTCAAAGTATTTATATAGCACTTTTTACAACATGCGCTGTCACAAAGCAGCTTTACAGAAAAAGCTGTTGTTGAAAAAATATTGTTCATCGACAATATTGGTTGGCCATTAACTTGGACTTCAGGCAGCATAAAAAACAGACAGTTCTGTAGTGGAAATCACTGCATGGTCTCAGTAACATTTCTGAAAAACATTGTGAACACAGTTCATCACTGAATCAACAAATGCAAGTTAAAATTCTACCATGCAACAATCTAAAGGTATGTATGAGTGAATAGATAAGTTTATTTTATATTTTATGTCTTCAATGAAATTATATGTATATGAGTGTGTGTTTGTGTGTATGTATGTATGTGTGTGTACGTGGGTGTGTGCGTGTGTTGATCTGTAAGTGTAAGGAGCTTTTCTCCTCTGCAGGCTCTGGAACTGCAGTATTACAGACAAAGGCTGTGCTGCTCTGGCTTCAGCTCTAAAATCAAACCCCTCCTCTCACCTGAGAGAGCTGCACCTGGACTCCAATAAACCAGGAGAGTCAGGAGTGAAGCTGCTCTCTGATCTACTGGAGGATCCACACTGTAAACTGGAGAAACTACAGTGAGTTACTGATTTACTGTGTGTGTGTGTGTATATATATATATATACACACACACTCACACAAATACTCATACTGACACTCACACACATACACACACACACACACCTACATGAACAGTGTATTAAAGTGAACACAAATGTATAGTATAATAGTAGTGAAGAATCTAAATGTGTGTAGGAGTGAACAAATGTTTAATATATATTGTGATCAATGAAAACAATGCAAACATTTCATATTATTTCAAGAACAGTCATGAACAATATGACATAAAAATGAAATTTTGAAACTGAGAAATGTTATAGTTTTTGAAAAATATATACCCAGTTTGAATTTGATGGCAGCAACATGTTCCAAAAAAGTTGGGCAGGGGCATGTTTACCACTGTGCTGCATCACCTCTTCTTTTAACAACACTGCAAGTGTTTGGGAACTGAGAAGACACTGCTGTAGTTTTGAAAGTGAAATGTTTCTCCCATTTTTGCTTAATATATTAATATATATTAATAGATAATTTAATCATAGCCATTGTTTCATCTGCTTTGCAATATTTTGAACTCTTCTCATATTCATATAAACAGATTCATGATAGGCTTCTAACAGTAGCCACTGACAGTCTTGTTATTGTTTTTCTATCTGGTGTTGACCAGAAGAGGATGGGTTCCCCTCAAAGTTTATTCCTCTTGCTCTTAGGGAGTTTTTCCTTGCCATTGATAACATCACTCATGGGGGCTTGGACCCAGATTTTTCTGTAAAGCTGCTTTGTGACAGCGCATGTTGTAAAAAGCGCTATATAAATAAACTTTGACTTGACTTAACTTGACTGTTGTTTTTTTTGGCTTTGTCCCTGGCACTCAGAAATTTCTCTGGATTCTCTGAATTTTTTAATGAGACTATCTACCATATATGATAAAATCACCAAGTTCTTCGTTTACATTGAGAAACGTGATGCTTCTATTACTGCACTTTTTGCCCATGCAGATGTTCAGAGTGGTGATCCCCTCCCCAACTATACTTCTGAAGGACTCAGTCTCTCTGGGATGCTCTTTTTATAACTAATCATTTTACTGAAAGGTTGCCGATTAAACCCTTTTTAGTTGTGAGATGATCCACCAGGGTTTTAGCATTACACAACTTTACCAGTTTTTTGTTGCCCCTGTCTCAGCTTTTTGAAATGTGTTGCTGCCATAAAATGTAAAATTGGGATATATTTCTCAAAAAAACATAACATTTTTCCATTTCAGCATTTGATATATTGTGTTTGTACTATTTTCAGTTAAATAAAGGGTTTAAATGATTTGCATATCATTGGATTATGTTTTCATTTACATAGTAGTAGAATCTGTTTGAGCAAACATTCTTTTCACATGTTTTCATGAATTAAATTATGGTGTTAGCTTGACTTTTTTGATGACAGGTACTGGACAGGTTCTAGGTGTGTTGGTGTTGAATGAGTTCATGTCTGATGATTCTCTCCTCTTCTGTCTTACAGCATCTGAACAACATCCAGCTGATCTGCTCTCACACACAGAGGGCTATGAGGAGAGAATGAAGTCTTAGTACAAACACACACTCAGTATGTGGTTCTACATGGTGCTCAGTCCATTGTTCTTAGAACACCAGTAGCTTCTTTGTTTGATGTGTCCGTCTCCTTTTCTCAGTGAGGTTCTTCTTGACAGCTACACATCCTTTCAGACCCACAGCGCTGAGTCGTCTTCTCACAGTGGAAGGATGGACAGAAACACCTGTGGATGTTTTCAGATCTGATCAGCTTGATTTTCTCCTCTCTCTCAGAGATGAAAGCTTTAAGTGCTGCTTATCTGATGGGGGCAGTTTTGGGGTCGACCAGCTCTTCCAGGTGGTTGTTAGGAGTCCAGTTTTCTCTGTAGCTTTTTACTCATTTTATGAACTCCAGTTTTGAAAACTTTTGTTTTTTTTTCACTTATTTTCCTTAGGCTTTCACTTTTTTCTGCTTGTGGGTTATCTTGTATCTAGTCTCCTCACAAATATCCCCTGAAAAAAATTAATAATTTCTACTAAATGGCCATTTTGACTGGAAATGAAATAAATCAGAAAAGATCCTTAGACATTATTACAGTTCATTAATTTTTTTTAGTAAGGATATTTTGGCTTTAAAACTACAAATGAAGCATTGATGTAGTCTGTCATTTAAAAATATTTGGTGTATTTGGTAACATTTAACAATAATTACAGTATATAAAACCTCTAATATCTATTCATAATGAAATGATCACAAAAGTATCAGTTATTTAGAGTATTCATCTTTAATTAACATTCACATTTCACATGTTGTTAATTCATAATGAAGTAATGAGCTTCTACATTATAATTAACAAATCATGCACTAACGAATTTAATTATTTTCAGTTTAGAAAGTAACATTTACTGAAGTTAATATCTACTTTTTTATTACATGTATTATGTAATAAAATATATTACATATACAATATTATGTTAATATTTACAATAAAAAAGAAATAGTAATGATTTTTTCAATGTTAACCAGCAACAGTGATTTTCTTGGTCATATTTTACAAATGATTTATATAATCTTGAACCTGTAATGTAATGTATATATATATATATATATATATATATATATATATATATATATATATATATATATAATCAATAATTTCATTTACAAACTTCTTAATGCTAGAACAGCATTAGTCCCTAAAATTCTCAATAAATGCTCTCATAAACTATAATAGATACACAACCTCAATTAACATTACCTTAAACTGGAATAAGGGATATTAGTTTATAAACAACCTCAATATACGCTATATTAGGATATTTTAGCCCATAAACAACCTCAGTAGTAAGAGATATTAATTAATTAATTAAGAACTTCAATATACATTAGGAGATATTAGTCCATAAACAACCCAATTAAAAACTTCTGTAGACTAGAGTAGGACATATTAGTCCATAAACAACATGAATAAACACCACTACACTATAGAATGGGGGATTTCAGACCATAAACAAACTAAATTTAAACTAGAATATGCTATTTTAGTCAATAAACAACCTCAATAAACACTTCTATAAGATGGAGCCATTACGAGTCCTCTGCACACACTTTTAGATGTATTTAGAGAGACATTCAGTGGAAAAAAGCAACCAGAAAAATATCTAAAAACAAAAACAGTGTGACTATAGCTCAAGCTGATGAAAAGCATGGTGGGTAATGTTGGAGGCTTTATAAGAGTAACATTATTCTTTTCTTTAGTAGATATAGTGAGGCTGTAAATGCTTTTTGCACTTAAATGGCAAGTATGCCTGGCAGTCGTACTCGGTACAGTTGCAAGTGGTTGCCCGGCATCACGACTGGACTTCTATTTTTGGTAGCATGATATCTACAAAATACAGAAAAATGAGTGTGCTGTGCAGTGCAAACAATAGGGAAAAGGGAGTAAGTCATCTGAAAGACTTAATTTTTGCCCATGCTTCACATGCTTGACATATAGACTGATAGAATAAATTAGCATTGTCAACACCCTGATCAGCTATCGCTTTCTCCTTGTCAGATTATTAATTAAAATTAAAAATAGAAAGTTTCTATAATATCACCCATTAGTGTATCATTAATCTCATTGTGTATATGTGTGTTCATGTGTGTATTAGTCTGCCTAACTGTAATCTCACAGAGATTGTAAACTAGAGAAACTGGAGTAAGAACACTATCACTGTGTGTGCAGAGATCACTCACTCAGTCACACACATATACACTTTTCTAGGTCTGCAAGGCATAATAACTCAGCAACACAGACAACACACACAGAGAGAGAGAGAGAGAGAGAGAGAGAGAGAGAGAGAGAGAGTAATGGAAGGAAAAGTTATTGTAGAGGATTATGGAATAGGTAAGACTGTCATTATTTACAATTAATTTACAATGACAGATTTACCTACTGAGAGCAAAATAAAAAAACATTGGATTTTAACAGAGTAGTGCAAACATGTGCTTTAAGGCTTTTCATTGTACATGTTCCTCTACCCAGAAAAGAGAGATTATTCAGAGAATATTCAGAAATATTTGTTTCTGCATTTTGCCTAAACTAAGCAACGTTGTCTAAAATGATGAACATACAGGAGGCCTTTGATGAAGGCAGGACAAGGATGTGTAATAAGTATGTGTGTTATCATGTAAACAAAATTCATGTAATAGCAGACTTACCTATTGAGACTTCGAAAAATGTGTATAATCAGGAAAAATATTTATCATTTATTTAGTATGTAAACCTACCAAGGAGACAAGAACAGATTTCAGGCTGTGATCTTCTCACTGTTTGACCTATTCTATAACTGTATTATAGTATTGATAGTACAGCACATACATATAGCACTGAAGAAGGCTCAAACATCTCACACTGAAACCAGTATTTTGTGTTTTTTGCAGTGATTGTTTAAGTAAGTGATTGAAAGAATTTTCTAACCTAATTTTATGTTGTATTGTATATTGAATGTATATTGAATGAAAAAAAATGCTATAGGAATCAGGAAAAATGTTTTTCAGATTTGTTTTCTACACAGATGTAAAATATGTTTTTTGTTTTGGTCTGGAACAAGAGAGTGTGTTTCTGTGTGTGTGTGTGTTAATCTGTAAGTGTGAGGAGTTTTTCCTAATCTCTCAGGTTGTCTAACTGCAGGATTACAAATGAAGGCTTTTCTGCTCTGGCTTTAGCTCTAAAATCAAACCCCTTCTCTCACCTGAAAGGACTGAACCTGGAAAAAATGAACAAGGAGAGTCAGGAGTGAAGCTGCTCTCTGACTTACTGAAGAAACTACAGTAAGTTACTAATATACTGTCTCTACACACACAAAATCACACACAATCACACACATACACATAAACAAACACACACAGAAGCAGTGTGCTGTATGTGAAAAATGATGGTGTCTGCGAGCAAATAAACTTTTTTAGTTTAGATTGTTTTCATGGTGTTCAGTGAAAAAAAACCAAGAATTAACATATTAGAGTCAACTACTTGAGTCATTAATATATAAGTTTTAATGTTATATTTATATACACATTTGTATGCTTTCATGAATTAAATTACAGATTTTTCATGGAAGTCCATGGCAGGACCAAACAGGTTCTAGATGTGCTGGTGCTGAATGACTCATCAGTCTGAGTTCATGTCTGATGATTCTGTCTTTTTCTCCGTCTTACAGCATCTGAACACAATCCAGGTGATCTGCTTTCACACAGAGAGGGTTATGAGGAGGAGATGAAGTCTTATTACAAACATGCACACTCAGTATGTGGTTCTACATGGTACCGTGTGTGTTTGGGTTCTTATTGGTCAAATCTGTTAATACAGCTGCAGCACAGGACTGTGTGATCTCCCCATCACTTCACCAACCATGAAACTCCTCATACTGGAGGATGACCCAACTTTGGTCATGAGAAAGTGTATATTCATGGCAACAACATGAACTCAACACTCTAAACCAGATATAACATTGTGGGTTGTTTTATCTGCACAGAGATCCTCTTGAAGAACATGAGTGATCTGAGACTAATCAGGACTGAAGCTGTCTAACTCTTTCTGTTCACTAGGTCTATGTTTTCTCACCAAATCCGATTTTTTTGTTTGACTGTTCACGTTATCTTTTAAATGTGATCTGTATGCAACATTAGTCTGAACAGATCCTAAACCAACCCGCATGCACAAAAGAACAGTGCTTTACGTGGCTCATCCAGAGGTAAACACTCATGATGGCCAGGGAATGACAGTCACTACCGGAGCTTTCAGTTTCGTCTTCGCCAGCATCACATGAGCAATTATGAAGTTCCAATGGTTGACAGCTGGACTCATCACCCAGAACGTGTTCGAGTTTGCCGTAAAAAGGGCACGTTATTCAGCCACGGGCAGTTCTTTGGTTCGCGTCCTCAGATTCTTTAAACCTTTTTTGATGCTGCAGCCTTGGTCTCCTCCGGCTGTGTTCAGCTGTTTCATCCGAAACCTCTTCAAACACGGAATGGTTGTGATAAGTCTCTTCTAATTATTTGGTACAAAAACATCAGCCTAAATGTTTATGAGTCTAAGTAGCATGAAATTATGATGAATGTTGAGTTGGACTGACGTAAAAGTCCCATGAATTCCGATCTGGCTGCTCAGACTGAGTTGCGTTGCCACAGATGAGATCGGATCGGATTTCAGTACCACATATGAAAGTGTCTTAATTCGTAATTGAATATGTCAGATTCAGTGTGTTTATCTGTTCACACTGCCACACACATGAAACATCTGTCACATATGAAGAAAAAGATCGGATCTGGGCCACTTTTACCTGCTGTGTAAACGTGGCCTAGCAGTCATCAGTATGAAGTTTTTTTTGGGTTTAATTAACATAATGCGTTAAAGTAGCTTTAAAAACTGAACCAAACATCACACATATCACTTCTAATGTAACCAAATCACTGGGTGCAGTATTACATTACATGAACCTGAGTTTGCCTAGCGAGACAATACCAAAGATTAGAAAAATTAGACTAAAAGACTGTTATCTTTTAGTGTAACTTTGTGATATTTCTATTTTTTCTAATCTTTTACCGCAGTTTCAAAAGAAACATTAAAAGAGAAGTAATGAGGTGTGTGAGGTTTATGTGTTTGATGGTAAACATTTATAAATCTATAAACAACATGCCATGTGAAGGACTCACCATCTGCATGAGCTGAAGTCGCTTCTCATTTCTTAGCTTCTTGTTCGAATTGTCCCGTTCCACCTTAAATGGCGCAGCAGGACAAACTGGTGCCTCAGGCACCATTTCAGATGGAATGGAACAATTTGAACGAGAAGCTGGAGATGTGCAACTACAGCTATTAGCTACAAAAATTTGTAGTTAGCTACAAAAAGTATCGTGCCACTTAGCTACTCCCTCATCCCGGCTTATACAGGAGCTCTTACTGTTGTTCCTCATTATTACTTACATGTAAAAGGTCACACTGCTCTCTGTGATGCCATCACATGAGCAGCTGTGGCCATGGAGGAACAGGTGCCTCACCTGGGAGTCCAGCAGTGGAACGGTCCAGCTGTGGTTTGATGAGAAAATAAGCATCTGCAAAGGTGCTGCCAGAGGACAGGTGATGACCTGTCTGTTAATCAAGAGCTTAACATTTTTAAGCATTTTTACAAAATGAAATTGAATTACTTAGAAGTTAAGATGTTACAGAACTTAGGACCAAAGATATTGTGGCCTTCTAACACTAGCTGTCCCTGACGTAGGAGTGTGGGAGGTGTGGCCATGCAAAGCGGCCATATGAAGAGGTTCTCAGGAGGTTCCATGCTCACGATAGGAGACAAATCATTGGAAATAAGTTGTTAGTTTACAGATGTGTTTATGTGTTATTTGTGCCTTATTGAGCTGGACTTCAAGATAGTTTGAGTTGGAGTATTGTCTGCCTTGAAGTGTAAGCATAGGCGACATTTGCAGAGCAAGTAAAATGTTAATCAACTTTAATTATGGAATGTTGGCCTTTGTATAAGCTATATACTATATATGAAAACTGATCATGACCCCAGGGGGCAGCCGAGTCGTGATAATCAACAGATTAGCTGTGCTTATAATGTTTCTCTCTAGAAATTAGTTATATTGTAAAGGCACAATGGTCAAACACTAGAAATTGCTAAATGACCCAATACACTTGACGATTACTTCTTTAAAAAAAACAAAAACTTACAAAAACCCTATTTAATTAAAGCCTTTTTGCTCCAGTCTCGACCACAGCTAATCTGCATTTTGAGAAATTTTATTTTTAGTTTTATTTCCAGTAAAGGATGCTCGAAAGTTTAAGACTCAATGGTATGAAATGTATGACTGGCTGCTTTTTACATTTGGAGGACAGGAGAGCAAGACAGACATGTTTCAAACAACTGTACATGGGAGGAACTTACAGTTGTGTTGCTTCACAGGTTTTGTGCAAAAATCATTTAACGATGTGTATACACTGCCATTTGCATGTCCTTAATCTATGCATTTTCGCCGTATGCCTTAGTATTACAGCTGAAAGACACATGCTGGTCAGTGCTTCCTTGCTTTATAACTTCATTGAGGGCTCAGCAAAATGGCTGTTTTTGAGTCAATGTAGGACCAGAATGATGGCTTTTTTGGAAAAACTGAAAAGCCCTTAGCCCTTGATATTTTTGAGGCAATAGTTGACACTTTCAGTGAGATATTAGAAAATGATGTGAGTTGGTGGGCAAACCAGCAGTCTACTGACATCAATAACTTTTGCATTCCGAAGTGCTGAATTCTCACCAAGTTTAAATTAACGCTGTGTTCAAGAGCCTAGCTAGTAGCACAGTCTCTACTCTGGTAGTAATGAGAACAGACAGCAACTTTCAAAAACTCTGGAATTACATGGTTGACTTGTGCACTCAAAACAACTGCTGAGGCCCACAGTGTCCTTGGATGAGGTCCAGTAAAGTGACATTGACTGGATCAGATGTTGACTCATTTATGGGTTACTACAAATAAGTTTTGGTTTACTAGACAAAACCATTCAAGAAATCCGTGAACGATTTCAGGAAAATGACAGGGAAAGCCTAATCCCACTGACCAACATTCTTGTCTCTAAAACACTGAATTTGGCCTAGCATTTGTTTGTCAACGCTATGGATTTCCCAAAGAAGAGACAAGGGCAGAGCTGTGCCTCTTCAACACTATGCCATCAAAAGAAAACATCTTCAATCAATATTATCTCTCTTTAAAGCATCACATGTAGGTGATAACATAGTAAATATCAGTAACCACTTCAAGTTGTTCCTGACCGTGACAATGAGCTGTGCATCATGTGGAAGGAACTTTTCTTGTTTGTTTTGATTGAAAACCTACATGAGTCAGGAGAGACTGTCTGACATTGTAGTGCTGAATACTGAACGAGCCATTCAAGCAGACCTGGAAAAACAGTCAACTTGAGGTAAATGCCTGTTATTTTATATATGGTGTTTCTGTGTATAGATTATTTTATTTTTCAGATGTAGACACCAAAATATAGTTGGCTGAGATGGCTTACCCTCTGATGGAAGTCTTAAATGTCAGCCAGTGTAAGTGTATGGTTAGAAGTGACCTGTCTGTCACCCAGCCATTCAGCTAGCACTAGCAGTGGCCTTTGCTGCTTGTTCAGTAAAAAAGCATTCACCATAATGCACAATGTTTCCTGCATCTTATATATATATATATATATATATATATATATATATATATATGTGTGTATATATATATATATATATACATACACACACTATATTGCCAAAAGTATTCGCTCATCTGCCTTCACAAACATATGAACTTGAGTGAGATCCCATTCTTAATCCATAGGGTTTAATATGATGTCGGCCCACCCTCTGCAGCTATAACAGCTTCAGTTCTTCTGGGAAGGCTTTCCGCAAGGTTTAGGAGTGTTTATGGGAATTTTTGACCTTCTTCCAGAAGCGCATTTGTGAGGTCAGACACTGATGTTGGACGAGAAGGCCTGGCTCGCAGTCTCCACTCTAATTCATCCCAAAGGTGTTCTATCGGGTTGAGGTCAGGACTCTGTGCAGGCCGGTCAAGTTCTTCCACACCAAACTCGCTCATCCATGTCTTTATGGACCTTGCTTTGTGCACTGGTGCGCAGTCATGTTGTAACAGGAAGGCGCCGTCCCCAAACTGTTCCCACAAGGTTGGGAGCATGAAATTGTCCAAAATCTCTTGGTGCTGAAGCATTAAGAGTTCCTTTCACTGGAACTAAGGGGTTGAGCCCAACTCCTGAAAAACAACCCCACACCATAATCCCCCCTCCACCAAACTTTACACTCGGCACAATGCAGTCAGACAAGTACCGTTCTCCTGGCAACCGCCAAACCCAGACTCGTCCATCGGATTGCCAGATGGAGAAGCGTGATTGGTCACTCCAGAGAACACGTCTCCACTGCTCTAGAGTCCAGTGGCGGCGCTTTACACCACTGCATTCGACGCTTTGCATTGCGTTTAGTGATGTATGGCTTGGATGCAGCTGCTCGGCCATGGAAACCCATTCCATGAAGCTCTCTACACTGTTCTTGAGCTGATCTGAAGGCCACATGAAGTTTGGAGGTCTGTAGTGATTGACTCTGCAGAAAGTTGGTGACCTCTGAGCACTATGCGCCTTAGTAGCGTTGACATGTTTTATACACCTGTGGCCATGCAAGTGATTGGAACACCTGAATTCAATGATTTGGATGGGTGAGTGAATACTTTTGGAAATATAGTGTATATATAATGAATATAGAAACTTAGGACTTAAGGTGTTGTCTTTTCGATTTTGCTCTTTTGGTATGGTAGCTTGTTTGTTTATTCTCTGGCTTAAACTCTCGCTTGTTTACTCACAACCCTTTTATTGTCCTATTTATTGTGTTTTGCCTCTCCTGTTTAACCTGACCTGGCCTGGCTTCTCATTTGGACTGTCCCTTTGTAAATAAACCTCATGGTTTGTTTTGCATACGCGAGGGTCTGGTCCTTTCATTCAGCATTACAAGACTTCAGATGTTAGGAAACTTAAGATATTAGAATTAGGACTTGAGGTGTTAAGAAAATTAGAAGATACTGACCAACCTAGGATTGAAGGCCTTATGAAAATTAGGAAGTTAAAACACTTTATATATACACTTAAGATATTATAAAACATATTATCTTGGATTTTAAAGAATTTAGGAATCTTGGACTTAAGATGTTGAAATTAGAACTTAAAATTATGAGTAATGTAAAACTTAAGAAATTAATGACTTTACACTGTTTAGAAACTTAAGATGTTAAGGAACTTAGGATTTAAATCTTAAGGAACTAAGGAGGAAGCAGATTTTCAAAAATCAGCATAAATTTAATGGTTAAGATGTAAATAAAGTCCTAGAGAAGCCTGTTAGCTTCTGAAAGAATGATTGTTTGCATTTTGTAAAAACTAAAAAGAAGCAATTGATTCACAAAAGAATCATTAATTATTTTAATACATGAACTGACCACCACAGAGTCCTGACCTGAACCCCATTGAAAGTCTCTGGGATGTGCTAGAGAAAACTTTATGGAGCAGTTTGATTCTCCTGACATCAGTATAAGATCTTGGCCAAAAATTAATGCAACTCTGGACAGAAATAAATGTTGTGACGTTGCATAAGGGTTGTTGAAACAATGCCATGGTGAATGTGCGGCGTAATCAAAGCTCAAGGCGGTCCAATGAAATATTGAGTGTGACTTTTTTTTGGCCATGTAGTGTAGTTATTAGTCCATTGCCTTGTGTTGCCTTTCAGTATGTAACAATTATAGCTGGAGAACTGTCCTTTAGACAGATTATGCTTCAGCATGAAAAAGGACCATCAGTAGAAAACAGCCATTAAGGTCAAGCATAATCTGTAACAAAACATCAACTCCTAAAATTTTATATTAATTTGGTGTTC
Source organism: Colossoma macropomum (assembly GCF_904425465.1). Taxonomy (NCBI): domain Eukaryota; kingdom Metazoa; phylum Chordata; class Actinopteri; order Characiformes; family Serrasalmidae; genus Colossoma; species Colossoma macropomum. The sequence continues at coordinate 93,140 of NW_023495401.1, forward strand.
CTTGACAATTAATTGTTAAATTGTTCAATTCATTTATAAACAATTTTCACATTTCAGTACAATTGCTGCTAATTCTGTCCAGTTTAATGGTATTTTGTTTTGTATTTTGGAAACTAGATAACAGTTTGTGGTCCAAATTCTACAATTGTGCTGAATAAAATGAACAGGTTAATTCTTTGTTCCCCTCTGCTTATCATTGCTCACATTACATGCTCATTTAAAATTTAAACTTTATTAGTTCTGTGTAAGGGTTCAGGCCACGATGCCAGCTGCCAGTAGGGGACCAGGTAGAGAGAGAGAGAGAGAGAGAAAGAAAGAAAGAGAAAAAAACGCACGCACTGAAGCTGGCACCAGAAAATAAAAGGGAAAAATAAAGAAAAGAATGAGAATCTAAAGGGAAAATGGTTGAAAGGAGCTCGAAAAGATAATACCAAAGGAATTTGGTGAGCTGGACTGGGGAAAGCTCAGTTCTCAGTTTTGGTTCTACAAGCTGTGCGTTAAGTTTGTTTTTCCCCTAGAGTTTGAGGGTGGCTTTGTTTCTGTAGCTTTCCCCTTTAAATAGATTCCTTTGCTTAAGCACGTCAGTATTTGGTATCACTTCAACAACTCATGCTAACAAGAATTTCTCATACTACAAAGACAGTAATAAATAAACTAGTGACTACATACTCAGCTGTCACTGTGTCTTAAGATGTCTTAAGATGTCTTGACAGTGTTTATAAGATGTCTTGAGACATTTTTTTATGCCAAGACGTCTCAAGAACGTCTTAAGACGTATGAGTGAAGACACTGTCTTTGTCTTGAGACATGAAAGTTAACGTCTTAAGACAAAGAAGTAATTATTTTGTGTGTCTTGAAGATGAGGCACGACTTAAGACATCACTTTGTCTTAAGACGTAGAGATGTTGTGTCTTAAGACAGTTCAGTTGAGACCAAAGAGTGGTCCATTACAAAAGGTCCTGTGGTATGAGTGTGGTATTCCTGTGATACTGCCAAACTGAAAATTACTACTGAGGATTACCAGGATTACCACAGCACTGCCTAATGTACAATATAATGAGAATATAACTATATAAGAGAGAATATAAGTATGTCCTCAAGAAACAGCCTGCTGTCATCTTATGGTTTTTGTGTGATATTACTAAAAGAACATTCACTAAGGTTTACCTTGCTGTACTTTTGTGATTCTTTTTTTTTTTGTATGTTTTGTTTTTTGATTATTGCAGAAATGTGTTTACAGTGGCAAAATAGCAAAAGAAAAAATCAATTCTTAAACCATTTACCTCACCTTAAAATGTTTAAACTCATTTCCTTATATCATTGAAGTTCATGGTAGAATAACTTTTGATTTATCTCCATTGGTAAATGTTACAATCACAGTCAGTCACAGCCTTTTGCTCATTTGCAGAAAACATGCTATGATTAAAACAACATTGATCTATTTTCAAATGTACAACTGTAACCAGAGACAACAAGCTAGGAACCAAGATAAAACAACTCTGAGCTAAGAGGAAGTAAATGTACTTAACAGCTAACCTGTGTACTTTAGAGATCACATACCACCAAAACTTAATGCAGAAAAGCCCTTGGTTCACTCTCTTCATCATCTACACTTCTGTTTATTTTCTTAAGCAGATCAGGGCTGCCCAAAGTTAGACTTTTAATTTGTATAACTTTCAAAATTATTATCTCCAGGTATTTGGAAAACACGAACAATAATAAACAAATGTATTTGAGTAGTAATATATAAAGACCTGTATTGTTTCACCACGTAAAATTACATAATAAACAGATTTTTGTTTGAATGTCCAACTTCATACTTTGACTTTAATATATTGAGACATGGCCTCCAGTGATGCTTTGTATAATAATGCTGTACAGCTGTCTCGTGTATTTCAAGGGTTTGCAGTTTTCTATTCTGTGTCTAGATTAAAACAAACAAACAGAAACAGAACAGCACAGTTAATTCAGTGCAGCAGAGGCGCGAACCGGAAAAAAGATCTATGGGAGGACAAACAAAAGACTGGCGGGAGTTTAGACCAATCAGAGCGCGGGACTCCGCCGCTTGGACGTTCGGTTTTGAAGCGCGAGCGCTCTCCGCCGTTCCTCCGTTTAAAGCCGAGCGCGACCGTTACAGCTGTTACAGTGAGCGGGTCTCTCAGAGTTTGTTTAGCGAGTGTTAAACCTCAATAAGACTCTCTTACACTCCTCACTGAGACAGCGCCGCCTGCCGGGTGATGCTTTCAGCTCCCAGAAACGAGGATTTTCAGCTGCGTAGCTGACTGACGATAACTACTGACTGGACCGAGTGGAGTGGAGACTGGTTTTACGACTGGAGTCCCGACTGCAGCGGTCAGAGTTTGCTTTTGAAAGGTGAGTAGTGACCGAATGAGATGAGCAGCCTCACTGACAGTCAGCTGGAGTAAACCTTTGTTTCTGTATTTCTGGGTTGATCTGCCGAGTGAAGACACCAGCGGTAGGCTAGCGTATGTAGTTAGCTAGCTAGCGGCTAAGCAGCTTGTCTGTTTACGCCTCGCGGCTGCGTCAGATCTCGCTTAGCACGCGCTCCAAATGAAAGACTGCCTCAGAAATAAACCTAAGACTGAACACAGTGCAACAGGGTCAGCGCACTGATCACAGCGCAGCAGGGTCAGCACACTGAGCAACAGTGCAGCCGGGTCAGCACACTGAGCAACAGCGCAGCCAGGTCAGCACACTGAGCAACAGCGCAGCAGGGTCAGCGCACTGAACACAGCGCAGCAGGGTCAGCGCACTGATCAACAGCGCAGCAGGGTCAGCGCACTGATCTCAGCGCACTGATCAACAGCGCAGCAATGAAACTGAACATAGTCCATCAGTCTGTGTGGTTCAGAGAGGGTAGTAATGATCTTAATTTGCTCAGTTACATTTACTCCAGTAACGTCTCGGTGGATCTGTACTTTCTAGAGTATTTTTAAAATGTATTATCTGTGCTTTAGATTAATAATCTACGTTTTACTCGGCTACATTTATTAGTAATATATAATGACCAGTTTGTTTTGTGTTTTTCATCGTTATGCTTTGCTGTTATTGTTTTGCTGCATTTACCTCATGCGTCCGTTTTGTTTTAGATGTTTCTCATCAGAAATCATCTGAAACTGAGCAACTGGTGAGACTCAAGTTTTAATTTTTTAAATGAAACTATATGAATGTCAGACAGATGTTTAGATTTAGTGGGTATTTCAAACAAATATAATTCATGAAGTATTTATTGTAATACAGAAGAGCAGAATGTTTAGGTAAAGCTGGGTTACAGTATTCAAATATCTGCGCTTTGTTCATTCAATTTATTAGTATGTTATTTGCCATTACAGCTGTGTTCAAAATATCGATATGGCAATATCACCAACACTGTATCAATATTTATGAATTTACTTCTTCACAGTGCTTTAATGTGTAATACTGCAAGTCTCAGAGCCCTGCAAGTTATAGCATACAGCATGTGCTAAACATGATCTAATAGAGTTCAGCTCTTATTAATAATCATTTCATGTAATAATTCTCTGTGAGAGAGATTAGAGACATTGAACTCTTCAAACGCCTGGTTCTTGTCACTGTGAACAGCTCTGACTCTGTAAGTTTTTCCACAGTGGAACATTTTGTATCAAACTATTTTTTTGCATCTTAATGATGAAATTGTGCTTAAAAATCATGTAATTCTCCTTTAACACAGCTTTTAACAGATACAGATATCAGTACTAAGCTCACACCTGCCTCAACTGCAAATGATCATTTCTGTTATGTGTTGATTTTGGCATGTTAGAGGATGAAAACAATAGAATAGTGAATTATCTAATCAACTTTGTTGTTTTCAATCCTTCCAAAGGAACATCCTCTCTTTGGGCCTCATCCAGTATGGTGGCAGTCCATATCATCTCAACACTCAACTGTGCTCTTACCCAAGTGGCCTCATCCTGATGCTTCTTTCATTACACTGAACATCATTGTCTGAACATCAGCTATGCGTGTGAGCTGAGTGCCACACTGGAGTTCATGCATAGGTGTTATTTAAAGCCTTGTCACATTTCTTTGTGTACTAAATGCCTGAGTTGATTTTAGATGAGTAAAATTATGTATACTGTACATTATATTCTACTTATAAAGGGAATATATAATGCTTTCCCTTTCATTTATTGTGTTATGTAGCTTTTTGTGTGTGTAAGATACAAAGCTGAAAGTATATGCCAGAGGGAGAAACTCTCTCCCACAGAAACCACTTTTCTCAGCTGCCTGAGGGCTGGAGTTCCCCAGCCCTTTTCCTTTGTTACAAGATGATGTAATCCCATAACACAATCCTTATTGCCCACCTACCAGCGAGCTTTGCACGCCCTCACACAACGCAACGCATCTACCGGAGCCCGTGTATTGGCGGAACCGCTCTGGTGCTTGATCAGTCAGAGCCAAGTGAGCGAGCTAACTAATCTGAGCATACTGGGCTCATCAGGAAGGAGGGGCTTAAAGACACTGGAGCTCTAACAGAGCGTTTCAGACAGAGGGTGAGTAAACATTTACAGTATGAGAAAAATAATGTGTTTCTGGAACACTGAAGCATGTAAATGTATTATAGTCGACCACAAAAATAAAATTATGAACATTGGAAATTAGCATAACAGGTCCCCTTTAAATTCAGCCTGCTTGTGTATGCAGATCCAAAAGTAATTTCAAATTTATTGTCTTAAAGTTGATTTTTTAACAGAGCATTTTCCTCATATCTCTGACAAAGAAGACCAACACTGAGAAAAAACAGAGGAAGAAGCGATGGGCAGTGAATCTGACAGTTCTCTCACTCATCACGGATTTAACTCTGAAAGGAGAGATCGGTAACATTAGCAGTGCGATATCAGTAATGTTAGTGTTCAGGCATTACGGCATGGACATATGCACATCGAGTTATCTGTGTCCTGTTTCCTGTGTCCACATATGTCCACATAAAATGTCCACAGCTTGGCTCTATTCCAGCTCCCAGCACATCTGAGTCTGGTATTAATTGTTTGACAGCTGATCATTATCTGGCTCAGGTATGTTATGAGTACTGCTGGGGTTCAGACCTCTGTATTACTCTGTTGGTCAGTTTTTCTTTTTAGTCCATATGAATTTGTCTTAAAATTGTTTCCCATCATTTATAATTGTTCATAGTACTATATTGTTAATAACCTCAGCATAACTTATATACGGAATCACAGCAGACCTTAAAATCAGATTCATTAGTTTGTGGAACTGAGTATTTATTGCAGTATATTTCAAATTTCTACACAAAGTCAGTTAACATGTTTTTCTGTAGAACATATCAAGTGTGATGACGCTATTGTACTGTGCATATACACAGTTGTAAAAACAATAATAACTGTAATCTATATTTTTTGAAAGCTCTGTGGGTGCTTTTTCATGGGCTATGCTTTGGATTGCAGAGTAAATTATTTGAATGTGGAAGTATTCTGAATTTTTAACAGATTAACAAGGAAATACAAAACTGTAAAATAGTGATTTTCCATACCCCTTTAAATTACTTTACTGTAATTTATGCATACTTATTATTGTTCTTGTTCTCCTTATTATTATTATTTTAAAAGTTGATAAAATGATATCTTCATTAAAAAATGAAGCAACTGTAAAATAGTCTGTAAAAAAATGTATTTAACACATTTTACCACATTTTTAAAACATTAAGGGTTAATTACTATAAAAAGGTATTTAAAAGCACTGAATTAAATTTTTAAATTTTGCAGCAACACTGTATTACAAAATAGTTGCATAAGAGTCTTCCCTCATACTACCACCATGTTGAAGGCATGGTCTGAACTCACAAATAAACTTTCATCATATCACTGATTCCATAAACTTTTCTAATGCAACAGAAACATTTAAAGGAGAATTCCACATTTTTCTAAACTTGGCATAATTCTGTCATTCCGATGTAAACAAAATCATTTAGTGGTTTCATATAAAATGGCTTATTGTAGAGAAAGCTACAGACTGGGAACCATGTGCCTATTATTATTATTATTACTTTTGTTGTTAAATTTGTTCTGAAATGTATAAATGTAGTATGTACTAATGTATGTAATGTTTCTATGTTTATAAAATGATATGCAATATATTAAAATAAATGATACCATTATGCATCCTACATAGAACAAAAAAATGAAAAAAAAAATACTTACTATAATTTTAGCTATAAATAATGTTACATTTTAAAATTCCCTTAAAATATTTAAAAGTAAAAGATTTATTTAAAAAAATGTAGGTAAAATTTAAAAATACGTATTATACATCCTACATCTTGAGACGTCTTGAGATGTTATTATTGCCAAGACATCTTAAGATCCGTGTCTATAGACACGTCTTAAAGACATGTCTTCATTTCTGAAGACATGCCTCAAGATGTCCTAAGATGTCTTCATAATGTGTCTTTAGACATGTCTTAAGA
>NW_023495402.1:0-2500 GCF_904425465.1 Colossoma macropomum
CACACACACACACACTCACACACACACACACACACACACACTCACACACACACACACACACACACACACACACACACACTATAAAATGACCACTAAACTGTGACAACACAAAAAGGTGAGAGTGTACAAAACATTAATAACCTACAGAACTTTACAAAGCCCACCTTCACTTATGAAGTTGGCTTAAGGATTATTATTATTACTATCATTATTATTATTATTATTCTGTGCCCTAAATTTAAACTCTTTCTCATCCCATTCAACCTAGAACCATCAAACTCCTCTATGCCAGATTAACGTACAGTGTTCGTTCAAACACCATGATTTTTCCATAGACAAGAGCCAAGGGGACTAAAACTGTATGAGCCTCAGCCCTGTAACTCTTATTCCACCACAGTAAACATTCTGTAGCCAAAAGTTTTTGGACACTGCTCTTATATCATGACCATGCACCACACACGCTTAACACACCATACACACTATACACCCCTGCAACCACCTTGCAGCACCTTAGCAACCACCTGGGATACCATAGCAACCATCTAGCAGCACCATTTTTTTATTAGTTGGGTTCAGTTATTTTGAATAAAGCACCTGTATTTCAGTGTAAAACTAAAAACAACTTCAGTTCAACTTTTCAGATTAGTCGGTATGAATTGCTGAGTCAACAGTCTGCGAATTTAAAGTCTCCAAAAAAGTGGTCTTTTCCAATTAATCCACCTGAACTGGTGTAAATGAACTACCTGTACTTCACCGCTGAATTTGAAAATGACTGAACATTGACTTCCTATTAATTCAAATTTGACTTTTCAGATTAGTCGGTATGAATCAACCGTCTGTAATTCACTGCACCGTTCTGAGTAGCTTTAAAAGTAAATCTTTACCATCAGTGTAATTCTATTTATCCAGTGAGTCAATATGAAGTCGCTATGAATGAAATAAAAAGTTAACTTCTCTCATTCGTCAGTATGAATTGCTATGTAGAATTTTAAAGTCTCTTCAAAAGTCAATATTTCTAAGTAGGTAAAAGTCAAGTTTTCCAATTAGTTGGTATAAAAAGCTATGAGAGTCTGTGATTCACTGTGAAGTTAGAATCAACTTAAACACTGGCTTTGCTGATGAGTTAAGGGTCAAATTTCCTGAATAGTCAGTATGAATTGTTACCTGTACGTAATTTACAGTAGAATTTAAAATGGACTGAAGAGTTGTGAAGTTGGTCTAAGCTGCCATGAACGAATGTCTGTAAATCATTTTATTATTGGAAATAAATGTCAAAAATGTCATTTTTTTTAAATCAACCAGTGTGAAAGAATGAACTGTCCTGTAATTTAAAGTCAACTTTAAAAGCCAACCTTTCCAAATTATTATAAGAAGGTATGAATTAGTCATCATTCACTGTAGAACTGAGAGCAGCGAATCTGAATGGATCAGCAGAGCATCAGCACACACACACTCACACACACACACACACTCACACACACACACACACACACACACACACACACACACACACACACACTCACACACACACACACAGTGTGTGTACAGATGATGTCACTCTCCACTGTGTCCCTTAATGAACCAATAAAGCGCCTGCTACTTCCACTACCATGTTGATTCCAATTAAAAACACATTAGCGGCGCATTCAGGAAATTGACTTTGTTTCTCCAGAAGAACTAATGGGATAATCCAGCTCTTCACTCCTAAAGAGGACCGAGCTACACTAAAAACCTGAACGTGAGCTTCACACAGGCTGAGGAGTTACTCACAGAGAGGTTTCAGAGGAGAGACTACAACACAAACAAATACAGACTGATGGAAGAAAAAAAAGACCCAATTTCTTCATCCTGATCTCTCGGGAGTCGTCCACACACATCCAGAAAGTTTGAAAAACACAGTTTTACCATCCATTTTCACACAAATTATCGTCCAGACCAGAAACGTTTTCAACAATCTCCACATGAGAACTCAAAAAAGACTTGAATGACCAGTAGGGGGCGATAATACCCCATTACAGTTGGCCATACACCTCAAGAACAACATAAACGATGAGCATCGTAGGTATACAGACCTAGATGCTGTGTTGGGTCCAGCAGGGCCACCATTTTGGGGAGGTCAGCATCACTGCTGGACTGCATTCAGTACCATTACAGAGCAGCAGTTTAATAAAGATACTGTCTGAAATTACACTGTTTCAGGAATATCAGACTCAGAAAGAGGGACAGGATTATATAACGGAGGGAACGCAGTGATCCACACTCATGTCTGTGTGATGTTTGTGTAGATATGGCCGTGTGGTTAATGAGGCTCAGAGAACCTGCTGATCTGATTGTTTTTCCTCTGGTTTTATATGAAGCTGATTTCCTTTAATAGTCTGTTCAGGATCTTAACTCTATGTAGTAGTTATTTGTTTACAGTGATGGTTAAAGCTTTGTAGGTAAGTTATAGGACTCCTTAATCCGTGTAGAGATTCATAATAGATTAGCATCAGAACCTTCT
>NW_023495402.1:22500-67797 GCF_904425465.1 Colossoma macropomum
ACACACTATGACTTTAAACCAAAGTTTATAGCCAGACTGAGCGAATATTCACAGGACTGATGCATGTTCAGTTCAGACTTCCCCAAAAAAACCACAAAGTTAGCACAGCTAGCTACCCAGATAGCGGACAGTTCTGGGCCGATTCTGGCTTCCAGATAGATATTAGGCATGTGGGCCACAACTGGGCCAGATGCTGGACAGCTGTGTAAGGTTTTGACTCATGTTTACGTTTAAGGGCCAATTCTGGTATGAGTGTTGTGGCCCAACAACGTGGCTGATGGAAAAGGGCCACAGCACAATTAAGTTGTGGGAGATTCGTGCTCGGCTGATTTACACCTCAGTACTTTTGGCCCAAGTCTGGCATGTCATAAGTGGCCCACTGCAATAGCAGACCGTTCTGGGCCGATTCTGGCTTATATACGCGAGTGTTGTTTGACTTCAGGGTGGATATTAGGCATGTGGGCCAGAATTGGGCCAGATGCTGAACAGCTGTGTATGGTTTTAACTCATATCTACTTTTAAGGGCCAATTCTGGCATTAATGTTGTGGCCCAACATGTTGTGACCCAATGTTGTGGATAAAGGAACAGGGCCGCACCTCAATGCTGTGACAGAGCAATGCTCGTTGATTTGCATCTCAGTACTTTTGGACCAAGTCTGGCATATCGTAAGTGGCCCATTACTGAAGTTACAGAAAACAGCCGACACTCACTGTAAGGGTTAAAACCCTCATTTAACTATTTTTTCCGCCCAAGTTTATCATTTTCAAATGCACAAACCAGCAGGTGGGGCTGAAGAGAAGACAAAGAACAAGAGGGTAAGTAATATACTTTAAAATCATATGTACATACATTAACATGATTTGTGATGTGTAAGTTCAGTTCAGTGAGATTAACTATGTCTAATTATTGTTCCAGTATGGAAAATGAAAAGTTATAACTATAGCTAATTATGCCGTTTTGGCATAACACTGGAAAAGCACAGGCTAGCTAGATTAATGGAATCAGTTTAAGGTTTAAGGCTAGCCTAGCCAATGATGAGTGCGCTCCGTTTGGAAAATCCACTCCTCCCCTTGTTCTGTGAGCGGCCATTTTGAATGTGGAACATGTGTGCTGGTTTTCTGAGTGGCGTTTAAAACAGTACTGAAATGTGGGCTGAGAGTTACAGGAAACTGTTCAACAGCGCTGTTTTCTACATTTCACTGCTGCTACTGTCAATGTGCAAAAAAAGCAAAATAACACAGATAAAACTGGCTTAAAACATATAAAACACAATCTGCGTCGACTCGATTCGGTTCTTTTTGAGGATCTTTAATACTAATACACTTAATGCACTTAATGCAGTACTGAGAATCAGGGCGGTTTATGGAGAAGGGGTCATAAATTTGATTGGCAGGTACAGTTTTCCCTTTCTACGCCCAATAAACATCCAAGGCCAATCAGGATTCTTTATGGGAGGGGTTGTATATTTGATTGACAGGTGCAGTGTACCCTTGCATGGCCAATAAACATCCAGGGTCAATCAGGGATGTTTATGAGTGGGGTCTTTACATGATTGACAGGCACCGGCAAATAAATGTCCAACGTCTGCTTCTGAGAATGACCAGCTACGCTTCTGCCCTCACTTCATATCCCAATAGACTGTTCAATATGATTATAGTAACTTCGTACAATTTTCTGCTTATCACAAATGTAGATTTGTGCCTCTTTAATTTCTCACTGGAGCTACAAGACTAATGTCATTGACACGTAATGGAACCTGGCCACCAGTTAGCATCACGCTAACTGCCTAAAGTTTCACACGCTTGCCTCAAAATGAGCTTAATTGTTAAGCAATATCAAACAGACTCGTTCATGTGGTGTCTGACACTGTTTGATACTGTTTTCTTTGAAAATGGACAAATGTACAGGTCCAAGATAGCAGTACAATAAATGCCGAATACTTCTTGGCTGAAGGTTCACATGGGGGATAACTGTGACGTAAGAGGGATTTTTTGCCAAACTATTCCTTTAAAAGGTACCTGATTGTGTCCAGTGGCTTGTGTTCTTGGTCTGTTTAGGTTGCCGTAGGCCTCACTTTTGATGTCCCTCACAGTGGTCTGTGGTGGCTCTTACCAACTTGTTTCATGGTTAAATGGGAATTTCCACCAATTTATTTTTAATTTCTGCATAATTAAATGGATAAAATGTAAACAAAGAGTTGGTTAGGTGTGAATCGCTCCATTCCAGAGTCAGGAGTGCTTATAGTGGTGATGGTGACCAGACGTCTAAAGAATTAATGCCTCTAAAAGCTCATTATTATTGTTTTGGCCTAAAATTTGTTGAAGCTGGTAAGCTGAACTATCTCATTGTTTATTTCCACCTTAGCGACACAGCTTGATGCTTCGTGTTGGCATCTGAATGTACAGCTAACACTGCATACAGTGTCAGAAAAGACTATTTAAGATTATTTAACGTCCGAGTGTTCTTAGTAGTGCCATACAGGTGTGTATTAGCAGTTAACACCATGCTAACTGACAGCTATAAGCTTCCATTGCTTTTTAGCTATATTAGCATCATGTTTTAGCCAGTGTAAAACCAAAGAAGCCAACTTCAGACGCCAATCATGTCTTGGCTGATCGACTACATTTGGGCAAAACCGTGCAGACGGGATTGTCAGCGGAGCTGTCGCCACGTCTGACCGAATAGATCTGGACTGCAGTGTTTAGTTGGGGGTCAAATGGTCGTCCAACTGAATACAAGGTAAAAGATGTTGTAAAAGCCGTTGACACTGACTGACCTCTCTGCTAAAACGTGATGAAAACACTACGCCACAAAACCACAGGGACACTCGCTCACTCACTCTCTCTCTCTCACTCTCTCTCTCCCTCTCACACACTCCTGATCACAGCAGGGGTCAGTGAATCAGGGGCATAGACAATAACAGCCTAAAAGTTCACCCTGATGGATTTGCTGACGTCAACAAAGGAGATGAAAAGTGGAGAGCAGCACAAAAGTCCCCATTATGGCAATTGCCATACATTAAAACAGGAAACGAGTGAGGACAAAAGGGGGATCCTAACAACCACATGACTGACCACATCGCTGCTGGACTGAGAACCAAAAATATCCAGCCAACAGCGTCCTGTGGGCAGCATCCTGTGACCACTGATGAAGGACTGGAGGATGACCAACACAAACTGTGCAGCAGCAGATGAGCTATCGTCTCTTACTTTACACCTACAAGGTGGACCGACAAGGTAGGAGTGTCTAATAGAGTGGACAGTGAGTGGACACAGTGTTTAAAGTGGTTCAAATGAAGAAGAAGTATTTAAGATTCTGTAGAATTTCTGGGTCGTGATTCAGATTTGAGGAAGTCTGTGATTCTGACTGGCCTTTAAACAAAAATATCAGGTTCTCTTCCAGTGAAGATGTTCAGACGACTCTCGGGTGGATTTGATCTGATCATTTAGCGCAAACTTGTGGAGCTTGAGTGGACGCTGTCATTACAGCAGAGGGTGGATATACCACTTATATACCACTATATACCACTTATATACCACTATATACCACTATATACCACTTATATACCACTATATACCACTAGCTAAGAAATTATGAAATTAATTAACGTAAAAAAAAAGAAAGAAGCAAATTTTCACTGAAAAACATAATACAGAAAAATAGATGCATTTGCTCTTGTGGTCTCAGACTTTTGGAGGCAACCATGTACATATATGTCATTTCTTTTGTCCATTCATCATGAAATTTACAAACAATGCAAAGGACAACAGGTATTTTCAAATTACGTCAAAAACTGAAAAATTGCATAAAATTGTATCTTTTCAAGTGAAATGATCTTAATGATCTTATGATCTAATATACATTTTGAGATGGTTGTGCACTTATTATAAGATTATTTAGCTTATTGCTAGAAATTTTTCACTTGTTTTAAGTAATTTTATTATGTAAAATGATCTCACTGTACTGGCAGATACACACACAACGTACATATATATATATATATATATATATATATATATATATATCCATCCATCCATCATCTAAACCGCTTATCCTTCTGGGTCGCAGTGGGGTGCTGGAGCCTATCCCAGCAGTCATTGGGCGGAAGGCAGGATACACCCTGGACAGGTCACCAGTTCATCGCAGTATATATATATATATATATATATATATATATATATATATATATATATATCGCTGTTCTCAGAGCAAAACCTTGTATCTCCAAAATAATAACTTTACTTCTGATGCTACACTTGTTACAGTTGTTGACGATTCTGTTAAATGTATGTTTCTGTTTTTTCCTAAAGCTTAATAATTGTACCTAATGGTCTCACACAACATTCACTGACAGTGCATGATCTGCTGTACATGTTAGTTCATATAGGACACACACACACACACACACACACAGACACACACACACACACACACACACTCACACACACACACACACACACACTCACACACACACACTCGCGCAGCAGGGAGCATGATAAACTAGCGAGACCTTTAATTACTGACCTAATCCCAGCGCTGCCATACCTCATTAAGCAGCCTGACAGGGTCAGCTATGGGCCCATAGGTCCACAAACTGATCCGGGATCAGAGCCATAAAGCTCATCTTAAAGAGTGAGCGTGGCATTTAGGACAGGAGCGCTGCTCCCAATTCAGCATTAAAGAGCAAATATTACCCAGGGCGCTGAAACGTGCCGGCATGGAAAAGGTCAAACAGTCGTGTAGGAGGCTCCAGCTGTCTCACTGCTCCCTCTCTGTCTGTCTGCTATTACTTTTATCTCGTCCACTTCAGCTCAGTGTGAGTGCCCCATCCAGTTCTCTCTAAATTAAGTGGCATTTAGGATTATAAGCAAGACATACAGGATAAGAAGGTGGTCAGAAAGTGACCAAACTGAGATGAAACCAAACAAAATGCCATTTGTTAGCTTATTTAGAAAACAGAGAACTAAACAGAGAGTGTGTTATTATCTCACAGATCTCTCTGAGATCGTACCCTGTCAAAATACCTGAGGGCCGGAATATCATTCATAAATAATTCAAAATATTACGCTTTCAAAATATCAGCAAATAGAATCAGGGCTCTCTGTGAGCTACCGTGTTTCCTATCACTGTATAAAAGATGCTCGATGCTTCTTTTATTGCTAGATTGCTCAGAACTACTGGGATCATTAAACAGTTAAAAAAAATATATGACAAATAATTACGAGTTACAATAAAACATGTCTGATGTATTAAGTATAATTCTATTCAAATATCATGCTTTGATATCTTTTGATGCTGAACTGATTATAGTCTTTTGTGACAGTCTTGGTGAAAAAATGTTCAAATTTCTGTAAAAATTGCCGACTTTCAGTGTTAGTTTGAGCTTAATGGCTGTAATCTGGACTAAATGTGGTCAGTAAATGAAGCTACAGGTCAGTCAGAGAAGAGAGGCTCTTAAACATCAGCTAACTTCGTTACTGCAGTGCAGTGTGTTACACTGTGATTTTACAGCACTGCTGCCACCATTAGGTGAAAGGAAGAACTGCAAGATACTGGCTGACTGGCGTGCCACTTACAACTAGGGCATGTGGGTTGAACTCCAGTCCTTACAGGCCAAAACACTGCAGACTTCAGCTCACTGCCTTATTCAACACACCTGATTCAGCTCATTGGCTAATTAGCAAGGCCTAAATGAACTGAATTCGGAGTGTTAGGTGAGGGTAAACCGCAGCGCTTGGAAGGTCCCCAGTTTGACATGCTTGAAGTGGGGTGACCAGGCGTTCCATTTTCTGAGGACAGCCCCCGTTTTTGTTGGTCTGTCCTCGGGTGGAAATGCCCTGTTGTTAAAAAACAGCAGAAAGTCCTAAGAAAGACCTGCAGCAGAGCAGATGAGCAGAAGTCTCGTGTTGTGCTTGTTTTGGCCAGCCGAGGGGGCTGCTGCTATCTGCTGACCACTGCTACCACTCACTCGCCTAGTTTTACAGAACACTGCTGTTAGGCCTTGCTAATTAGCCAATGAGCTGAATCAGGTGTGTTGAATAAGGCAGTGAGCTAAAGTCTGCATACACAAATGTAGACATGGATGGAGGGAGAAGCGAAAACTCGCCCTCTCCTTTTGACTCTTATCAGTGGCTAAATGTTACCCTGCCTCGTTGCTCTGTTTGTTGAAAGGCACCGTGGGAACTCCACCTAACAGTCCCACAGACAGCTGGACAGCACTGCGGCGCTGCTATACGTTCCTGCACACGCAAAAAACAATTACACGCCTGTCAGCCGTGATTCATGCACTGGGCCAACCAGCACTGCTGTGGAGAACTGAGGCTCATCTCCATACAGATGGTTGGGGCGTGACGTCTACTAGAGAACCTGACCAAAGGCCGCTAACGCTGCTAATAATGCATGAAAGCCAGCATTAAAACGACATTAAAACATTTATCTGAAAGAAATAAAAGATGTAAACAAATTCACCCTTAACCTTAATCATGTCTGCCATCTGAAGTTCACTTCTCTGGTTTTGCACTGGAGCTACAATGCTAATGTAGAGCGCAGAGCTAAAAACATCAGCAGTGGTAGCAATGAGGCTAATATAGCTAAGTAAAGGCAAACTAAACCCCAACTCGACATGGTTTGAGGTAACCATGTGATAATTTAGGCATATAGTTAGAACAACAACACTGATGGGGTATAAGCTTCCATTGTGTTAGCCATATTAGCCTCATAGCTCCAGTGCAAACCTAAAGAAGCAAACTTCAGACACCAAACTCCTGCTGAACAATGCTTTCCATGCTGGTCTAAGCTGGTTTGTGCTGGTTAATGCTGGTCTGGGGCTGGTTTAGCTGGTCACCCAGCATACCAGCATCCAAAACACAGCATATGCTGGTTCTGCCGGTGAGCAGCTATGCTGGTCTAGGCTAGGTTTTCTAGCAGGGACACACTATGGCTAACGCTAATATGTGAAATAAGTGAAAATTGGTGTAAATTTGATTTTTCTCTGTCGGTTTAAGCAAATGAGATTGTTCGTCACCATGACGATTTTTCCCCCTTTTATCTAACAGTTTTTGAGTCGTCAGCACATTAAAAGGCCTCGAGCAATAGAGTTGAATAAGTGGCTGCAGACCAGCTTCATAATTGTCTGATCACGATTATTTAAGATAATTGCAATTATTTAATTTGACTGCAATTATTTTCCACAGGCAAAGGATTTCACAGTTATACTGTATTGCAACAAGCTTACTTTTGATTAGCTGGCTTGAGCCAAATAAATGTAAATGAAAGAAATCACTTCTAGTTTTCTAGTTCGACACCAAACCCCTGCTGGAAACGCTGATTTTTAATTATGTGCTCTATCACATGTAGGGGGAATGTTATATTTGTTCATTTCACAGCAAGTATAGCTAAAGCTATGCTAATTTTAGCATGTATTCTTGCAGAATAAGTGATTTTCGGATTTCACATTTTCACAGTTTCAAAAGAAAAATGAAAGCTTTTGTTTCATTCTGTAACTGTAGACACTTGATTCACACAGTACAGAGCAGTGAATCATCTCAGCTGCAGAGTAAAGAGATAGCTAAGCAAGACAGCTAATGCGCTAATTTAGCTGCTTTAGACTTGTAATTTGTTAGTTGTTTGAAGGTAAATTGATAATTAAATTGGTAATCGCACTTTCATGATTGTGACAGGCCCAGTCCAGACTGAAAAAGAGGGGGCTTCTACAAGATTTGCAAGAAGAAATAGGTACATATACACAATACTTTTATCTCCATTTTGTATCGTTTTTCATTTTCATTGACATAATTTTAAAAAGCCTGTTTACTTTTACATTATGTGTAAATTTTATGATGAATGGACCAAAATAATGACCCAAAATGACTTGGAAAAAAGTCTGGCTCCATTGACTTACATTAAACACTATTTTAAGCCCTTAGGTCACTAGGGGGAGCTCTCACAGAAATCTTACATGAAAAACTGAAATGATTGTTCTCTTGACCAACATTCACCCATTTTGTCAAGAGCTCTCAGGCTGGATTCTCACAGCACTCAAGACACTACGACCATCTTGTCTACACAGCCTCCATCATAGCTGGATCATCTCATAGGTTTTATGGGCACATGCCTAGGGGCCCGGGCCACTAGGGGGCCGCTGGGGGCAATTACGACAAATTCTAAACAGCTGTTTTGGCTCACGGTGGAATTTTTACAAGCAGCATAGCAAAACATGAACTAACGGCATTGTTTTACGCCCGATCATAACATGGCTCAGCAGCTGTTCATCATCCCTGCCGGCTTTCAGGTTTTAGCAGTGAGCTAACTTTCCTTACTTTGAATCTGAAGCTCCTTATATTCAGTAGAAATGCCTGGGGATCTGAAAAATGGGACCTGATACCTCAGCAGAGCAGAGGAGACCAGTTTCCAAAGACACATATAAAATGTCAGCTGAGTTAGAGAACAATGTTCCATCGTCTTTCACAGTAATGATCCGCTAACTGTCCGCTTAGCTCCTGAAGTCCCAACCAACAGGGCAGCTCGATTGGCTAATGTAACTTCCTGTCTTGTCCTGCTTTGTCTTTCCTTGTTTCTGTTTCTCTGCCTTTCTTGTTCCATGTGCTTTTGGTGTTGCTTAGGTTTGTGTCTCCTCCAGGTCCTGCTCCCTGGTCGTCTGTCCCACCTGTCTGTTGTCTGTAGTCTGTAGCCCCGCCCTCTCATTAGTCCCAGCAAGTGTTTCTTGTTTCCCCTCAGTGTATTTCTACCCCTGTGTTTGCTCATTCTTTGTCTTGCATCGTCTACATGACCCTGTTTCATCATAGACTTGTCTGATCTACATACTGTGTCAGTTTTTAGACGTCATTAAATCTGATTTAAACAAAAGCAAATCGCACTTGCATCCCATATCCACCCGATACCACAGTGGAAGAAAATCTGACCTGGTTCCAACCAATGAAATGAAAGTATTACCACAATACTTGTAACGTTTAAGCTCAACAGGCATGATTTTGCTATAAAATAAAAAAAGTATAACTCAAAAATTATATACATATTTAGCACTTTTTAGCTCTCGGAAGTCGTTAGGCCTTCTCTGAAGGATCCAAAGGCTCTGAGAGTTCCCTTAGTGCTTAGCATAAAATTAGCACACAGTTATAGTGTCAGGTTTGATCCCCTCTACGTTAAAATATCATTCTCAGGCTGACAGGCAGTTGTTGCGTCCTGGCCGGCGTCAAGCTCAGCCAGGCAGCATGAGAATCCAGGTAGCGCTGTCACTGTGGGTGCTTTCAGGACGGCTAGTAATGGGACACGGCATCAGCAGTCATCCCGTCTCACACTCACAGACACACACACACGCGGTGCTGTCCGGTTCCAGCTCTATCTAGGCCAGCGGAGCCCCACCTGGCTCAAAATGCCACACGGCAGCTCCTCATGGCATCCAGTCACAAGCCCGGTCGTGTGATAGCGACGCACACCGCTCCAGCCCCCAGCTCCCTCTCCTCCAGCGCAGACGGAGCCGGCCGGCTGTAAGCCTCCAAACGAGACCGGTTTATTTTTATCACGGCGCAGAATAATCAGAATAAAGCGGGACGCGCTCTGTTGAGAGAGCTGCAGAGATATAATGATGATGAGATGATCTGGGACTCTATTTCTAATGTGCTGTAATGAAGCAAAGAGGAATTCAAACTAGCCTGAGCTGCATCGCCGACACGGGAAACATGAAGAGCTGGTTCCCTCAGACAGGGATTAAGCCTCGTCTCAGAATGAAGTGTAGCTCCAGTGGTGAATCAGCAGTGGAAACTCTTTTTAGTCCAGGCTTAGGCTTAATCTGGGCCCAGTAGGTGGCAGACAGGGCTGTGGAGCAATAACATAGAAGAACCATGTTTGGTTCCCTAAAGAAACTGTATATTGCATTTTTTAGGAATTATTAATTGCAAGGTTCTAACCAAAAGAACCCTTTTGGCACCTTATTTGGTACCAGACCTAGAAACTGTACCAACACTCATACCATCTACCTGGATACCTGTGTGGCCACTTTATTAGAAACACCCACCTTGTACTTTCCTCACTGGCCACTTTATTAGAAACACCTACCTTGTACTCCCACTCACTGGCCACTTTATTAGAAACACCCACCTTGTGCTTCCACTCACTGGCCACTTTATTAGAAACACCCACCTTGTACTTCCACTCACTGGCCACTTTATTAGAAACACCCACCTTGTACTTCCACTCACTGGCCACTTTATTAGAAACACCCACCTTGTACTTCCACTCGCTGGCCACTTTATTAGAAACACCTACCTTGTACTTCCACTCACTGGCCACTTTATTAGAAACACCCACCTTGTGCTTCCACTCACTGGCCACTTTATTAGAAACACCCACCTTGTGCTTCCACTCACTGGCCACTTTATTAGAAACACCCACCTTGTGCTTCCACTCACTGGCCACTTTATTAGAAACACCCACCTTGTGCTTCCACTCACTGGCCACTTTATTAGAAACACCCACCTTGTGCTTCCACTCACTGGCCACTTTATTAGAAACACCCACCTTGTGCTTCCACTCACTGGCCACTTTATTAGAAACACCCACCTTGTGCTTCCACTCACTGGCCACTTTATTAGAAACACCCACCTTGTGCTTCCACTCACTGGCCACGCTGTTATTTCTAATAAAGTCACTGCGGCTTTGTGACAAACTATTTCCGCTCGTATATTTATTAAAGCTAATCCGACACTTTTATCTCTCCTCACTGGCTTCTCTATCCTCTCTGTTTACAGAGCTCCTCTGTTTCTAATGCACACATAACAATTTTATGAATATCAATAACTTGTGAGGATGGGTTCCCTTGTTGGTTCTTCTGTTTTCTTTTCATGCTTTTAGGCTGTTTTCCATAAAAGCATGTTGTTCTTTCCCTCTTCGCTGCTTCATTAGGCGCCTAGATTTATAGTGCTGCTTTGTGCCAATGCCCACCGGAAAAGAGCCATACAAACAACAATCGAGCAGCTTTGAGGACAAAAACCCTCTCCAGCTGTGGGGGAGTCAGCGAGCCGATCCCAAATCTCCAGTCCCTCTAGGCCAGTGTTACTCAACTCCAGAGCGCAGCTCGGTGCTTCCCGGCTGTAGCTCACCTGACTCATACCTGATTCAGTCACCTAATTAGGGAGCCCTCTGTGGGCTGAACCAGCTGGGCTCGGCGGTAAACTAGTTTTTTGGGTTGATATAAGCAGAACTGTAGCTCTAGTGGACTTTCTGCAAGTTTTTCCCCACAACATGAAAAGTCTGAAAGTTGTATATCCATATCGTCACTGTCCAGGGAAAAACATCCATCTCCAAAGCAATGACTTTACAGTCTCAACTTTCAATGTACACGAATATCAAGAGATTGTTATATCAATATATATCAATATCAACGACCTTGTTCAACTAGAAACATTTCAAACCTAGAAAAATAAAAATAGATAGAAACAGATTTTTTTGGGACAGTGATTATATGTAGTGCACTTTTCCATCATGTCTGTTACAGTTTAAACTTTAATTGTTTAAAGAAACACATTCTAGTCTGTATTCTTGTCTTTGTGGGGTCTTTTCATGTTCTTCGGTTTTACTGTAGCCAGTGCTAAATGCTTTCTGTATGACTGTGGGTAGAACTACATGACTGTAGCTAAGTGCTAACTGCACAACTGTAGCGAAATTCTACATGACTGTAAATGCTAACTGTATGACTACCAAAATGCTATCTTAGTAGCTAAATGCTAACTGTAAGACTAGCTGCATGGCTAGCCACACATCTAAATGACTAGCTAAATATGAGGGTAGCTAACTGCTAACTGTGTAACTGTAGCTAGGCGTGGCCGATATTACAATAAATTACAGGTACTTGTGTGTAAAGCAGGAATACTTAATTATACTTTTCTTAAGTATATCTTCTTTAAAAGTTTGAGTTCAAATACAGTCTAAATATACTTCCACGTTTCTGTAAAGTTGTCAAGTATAATTAAGCATAATTTTGTTCAGTATATCTTTAAGTACATAAACAGTAAATTATTAGCAAGCTAATTCTGTTGGTCTTCCCATCTTTGTGGTGTTTCCACGTCCTATCACTGTGTTTAACCCTGCTACAACCACAACCTCAACCACAGCAACCAGTAAGCCGGCTTTGGTTTTCTAATAAAGGCTGCAGCCAAAAGTCCTCACAACATCGAAGTGTTCATTTTGTCCATCATCCTGGAGACACAGGGTCCCCACAAACATCTAAATACAAAGACCCATTCAGAGGAAGCGTTTCCTGACCTCTTGTCGGCGTCCGTGGAAAAGCCGAACCTTCCCGACTCATTATCACCACAAACATAAACACACAGTCGCCACCAGCATTAAGGAAGCAATAACAAGCAAAGCGTGTCTAATGAACACGGCCGCGAAGACGGAGCAGGAACAACATGTTTCAGCAGGACAGCCAAGCCTCGAAACCACGGTGCAGCCCGAAGACCCAAAGACGAGAGCAAAACACAGATGGAGGCCAATAAAAACTTTTATGATCTTCGGAAAACAAGCAGTATTTAGTGAAATGGTGGGAAAATTGGTGGGGCAGGATGGCTGAAACATGGGGGGGGGGGGCACAGTTTACAACCCAGCACTCTCAGTTTATTGTGCCACTGAGGTTTGGCTGGTTTCTACTTAATCACAGCGTTTATTCCTAATTATATCACTGCCACAGTCGAGAGCCATTGTGTGATGTTTGTTCACCAGCATGGCTATTATGTCAAACTATAGATGTAGTGTAGTTTGAGAGCTACTATGAAGAATCAAAAACAGAAGATAATTTGTGATTGAAGATTATTTCATTTGTTTTATCTATTCTGCACATTTCATGTGTTCATGAGATTATTCCAAAACGGTGGTCCTGGAGATCTACATAGAGTAGAGTTGCAACTACAGTCTTCCACACCTGCTCCAGCTAATTAACTTCTTCAGATGTCCCTGATTGGCCAGATCAGATGCGTTAGTGTTGGGGTGGATGACAGTGTGAGGAAAGCAGATCTCTAGCAGGAACGTTCTTCAAACTATTGCTTTCTGTGGGTCAAAAGACCATTAAATAAGATGGTTTGCTGGGTACGACGGCTAAGAAGACCCAACAAGCTGCAAATAAAAAACGCGCTGCAAACTCATCGAAATGACGACAGTGGCGGCACATTTTACAAACATGCTGCACATACAGAAACGCATGCAACTTCAGAAGCGCTGATAAGCCAGTCACAACACAGCGGAGATGTTTCTGGAGGACACTCAAAGAGGACGGAGCCGTTCAGACTGTACGATTGTGGAGAACGATTGTTGATATTTGAACTGAACAGCAAAACAAACACACCCCTTCCTTCAGAGCTTCTTCAGAAGCTCCGCCCCACAAATTCATGGACATGCACTGCCGAGGTGAACAATGCTTTTTTAGATCTTTGTCACCAGAAAACCTTTCGCAATCGTACAGACAAATACCACAATGTAACGTTAGAGCAAACGACACAGCAAGTAATGTAGCTAATGTTAGCTCGGCTGTGGGTTAGCAAGCTGACGCTACAGTTGCTGCTATGAAGCTAAACAGTTGCTGTCACAAACATTAGCAAACGGGACAAATCAATGCTGACCTACTGATTCTGTGAAACAGCAAAAATACATTTGTTACCCATCTGTCCAGCAGGAGCGACCTCCTCATCCCTTTTCATGCCTCAATTGGTCAATTGGTGTGTATATATATACATACATATACACACATATATGGATTGTATGGACTTTCATGAAATGGGCCCCTTAACATGATTTATAGGCAGGGGGTGGTGGGCTTTACGCAGTAATAGCACTAGTAACACCACACATTCACCATCATCATCATCATCATCATCATCATACGCTGCTCTGTGACCTAAAAACAAGGTGTCAACCAATGACTGGCCTCGAGAGAGTAAAGGAGGGGGAGAGAGAGAAAAAGAGAGAGAGAGACAGACAGAGAGAGAGAGAAAAAGAGAGAGAGAGACAGACAGAGAGAGAGAGACAGAGAGAGAGAGAGAAAAAGAGAGAGAGAGACAGACAGAGAGAGAGAGTCGTCCTAGATTACCGCCAATCTGCCGAATCACCCAGGCTTTGGGGGAGGACGTGCACGTAAGCGGCGTTTCAAATCTCCACACTCAGCTGGCAGGAGGAGGAGGGGTCAGACCGTCCAGCAGTTCAGCAGCTGTACTCAGGAAAACCGTGCGCTCAAATATACGCAGCAATGCAAACAGCAATGAGCTCAATTCAACAGACTGGACTGTGAATAAACTGTATTACATCTGCACAATTACAGCCAAGTAAACTGACGATGTAATATGTTTAAAAATATGACTATATGACACCAATAAGTAAACAGACTGAATCTGGAGGTTTACGTTTGGATCAGGTACATTTTTACGTTTTTCTCTGGGATGCCCAGTTAGCAAAATTTAAAATTGAGATCGCTGAGTTTGTTCTGGGCCGGTTTGCGCTGGGTCCTCGGCCCAGATCTGGCCCAAACACTGTACAGTGAGGAGAAATAATGAATGTGATCCAAATCTGGCCCAAACACATTGTTGGCCCATAATATTCAGGCCAGACTTGGGCCACAAATACAGACACGAGGCAAGTTATACATCATCTGGCCCTATTCTTGCCTGCATGCCTAACATCTGCCCAGCGGTCAACCACCACTCGCATACGAAAGCCAGAATTGGCCCAGACCCATCTGTCTGGGTGGCGATTTAGCTGTTCACCCAGAAAGGTCATGACGGTTGACCAGCATACCAGCATCCAAAACACAACATATCGCTGCTGTCAGAAAAAAAACTTCGTTTTTCAGTTTTTCACATAATTTGAAAAAGCCTGTTTCCCTTTACATTGTGTGTAAATTTAATGATGAATGGATCAACAGAAACGGCCCAAAATGACTTGGAAAGACGTCTGGTTCCATTGACTTCCATTAAAAGTAAAGTATACGTACTAAACATTTCAATACCTGATAAATTATGTCATTTAAAACAATTTCTCCAAAACAAAAATGGACCATGTCTTTGTTAATGTGCATTCTAGCCAAATGAATGTGTTGAATATGATATGAACACCAATGATTTTCCGAGGTAAAGACTAGGAAACCCCTCTCCTTACGACGTATCTTGAAGGTGGGAGGGGCCTTTGGGGCGTATACCTGAGGACAGGCTGTATGAAATGTTTCCCCCCTTAGCTGGCTAATGCTAAAATCGCTAATGTCACTGCTAAGAAGCTGAGCATGATGTCTGTTTTTATTAGCCCGTGGCTACGCTAGCAGCGAGGATTCCTTTCTTTATTGCCGTGAGGGGGATTCTCAATGGTTGTATGACGTATTTGAGAAATGCATGCTGGGTACTGTAGTTAGAGAACACTGATGAACACAAAAAGCATGCAACATCAGGAATTCTCTCAAACCAGTGAGGCTGAGGGTATTAATGCTGCGCTAAAGAATATTACATAACACGGCAGGTAGACATATTAAATGCTTTTTAAGGCCTTTAAGCTCGTCTGAATGTTGAAACTGAAGAGTAATTTCAAAATATATACTGAACTTGTTTGCAACATTCAGAAAATATTCCAGTATTTCGATGGGTATATCAAAAAGCTCGTATCACCAAAATTATAACTTTACAGGAGGAGGAAAAAACCTACTTCACTTTTAGTGTAAGTCAATGGAACCAGACGTTTTTCCAAGTAATTTTGGGCCGTTTCTTTTGGTCCAATCATCATGAAATTTACCCACAATGTAAAGAACAACAGGTGTTTTCAAATTATGTGAAAAACTGAAAAATGATAAAATTGGAGATACAAGGTTTTCTTCCGACAGCAACGATATTCTCCATTTGACGGACCACAGTTGACCGTCTGCTAGTTTTAAGAAGATGTTCATTGTTTTCTTCTCCAGATTGCAGAGTGAAAATATCTGATTCAGCCCATTCGGACTGGCTTTAAACTGGTTCGGGAGGCTAGAAGGTATAAGGTTTTGCCCCCTGCACTCTGTTTGTGCCAAGCAGTGTCTCTGACCACCACGAAATCCTGCGTAACCCCGGCTTAACTGGTGGACTCTGCGTTTCATTGATGTGCGGCCAACTCAGCAGGTGTTGCATGACTGGGGGAGGAGGAGGAGGATAGGGATTTTGATTCTGCTCTGTCCTTGTTTCTGGGCTGGTGGTCAGCTCTCTACTCCAGTGACCACAGCACCAACACACAACACTCTCCAAGGAAACCCAGCATTTCATAGGAGAGGCGTTATTTTCGACTGGACAGCTGGAGTTACCATTCAACATGTTTTAAGGGTAATGTCCGACAACTGTGTTAAAGCCGGAGACCGTCTTTCATTTTAGTACGTTTCCAGGCAAAATGGCCAAAAAAAGTATTCATATTTTACAAGATTGTATAGTATATATTGTGTAAGGGAGACGAAAAGCTGGAGTTCAGAATTGCAAATAAAAGCTCCAGAGACTCCTAACAACCACCTGGAAGACCTGGTAGAACTGTTCTCACCTTTGTGCTCTTGAGTGTGTGTAGATTCTGTTCTTACCTAAGAACAAATCCCAAATAAGAAAACATTGGTGAGTCAAAATCTTTGTAAAAACAGAAAATTCCGTAAAACTTCTTTTTAAGAACGTTGGTGAGGCCCAGTAACTTTTCATCAAATTCAAATCATGATAAAATATCTCCTCTTCTACTCACAAACACACATTTAGTGCAGATTAAAAGTTTAGAATCTGAACTTTCATCAGAACGTCTCCACTTGTTTCTCTGAGACAGGAGTCTTACAGCATCACACCGTACTTTAATTACCGCTGCAGTAACTGAATTCTAGCTGTTGGAGGTGCTGCCTCAAATGAAGCCTCAGGTCATGAACTGAAAGGGGTGTATGACTAGTGTTGACTGCTGATCCACTGAGTCAAGACTGCAAATCAATAGCCGTCATTACAGACATTACAGCCTCCAAAGATCTAGACTATGGGACAAGAACTGCTGCCACACAGTCGCACTAGATATGAATGGCAGTATGAATGAATGAACAGTGCTCTAATATTCCTACATTATGTGTCCAAATGTTTGTAGACGCCTGGTTTCATCTGAGGGGTTTTAACAGGGGCCTCGCCTCAGCCTGTTTTACCTGACTCTTAAAACGATTTTTGGATCGTCCTGCTGGATCAGCATCCTGTATAAATAAAATAATACATGGGCACAACTTAGTAAAGCACGGGCACGAGATAATTAAGTTGTGGCCATGACTTAGCAAGGTGTGGGAACGAGATCCTAATGCATGGCCACAATTTAGTAAGGCATGGGAACGAGATCCTAATGCGTGGCCACGATTTAGTAAGGTGTGGGAACAAGATCCTAATGCGTGCCCACTATTTAGTAAGGCATGGGAACGAGATCCTAATGCGTGGCCTTGACTTAGTAAGGTGTGGGAATGAGATCCTAATGCGTAGCCACAATTAAGTAAGGCATGGGAACAAGATCCTAATGCGTGGCCACGACTTAGTAAGGTGTGGGAATGAGATCCTAATGCGTAACCACAATTTAGTAAGGCATGGGAACGAGATCCTAATGTGTGGCCACGACTTAGTAAGGTGTGGGAATGAGATCCTAATGCGTGGCCACAATTTAGTAAGGCATGGGAACGAGATCCTAATGTGTGGCCACAACTTAGTAAGGTGTGGGAACAAGATCCTAATGCATGGCGATGATTTAGTAAGGCATGGGAACAAGATCCTAATGTGTGGCCACGACTTAGTAAGGTGTGGGAATGAGATCCTAATGCGTGGCCACAATTTAGTAAGGCATGGGAACGAGATCATGCCTTATTAAGCTGTGGTCAAGACTTAATTATCTCATTCCCACACTTACTAAGTCGCGGCCACACATTGTTTATATGCGGGGTGTCACCAGCAGGGCTCCGAGATTTGGGTATGATTTAGTTATTGTTCCACTTTTCTTTTTCTTTTTGTTTATTGTATTATTGTAAAGTTATTGTTTCACATCTTCTGTTCGTTTATTTATTTCATCATCTATGTTTTTATATTTATTTTATTCTTATTTGATATTATTTATTAAGTCACTACGTTGTTGCATTTTTAATGGCTTCATTATTTTTTATTATTAAATTCTCTATTATTGTTATTATTACTTTCTCAGCATTTCATTTGTTTTTACAATCCAATTTTTCAATCCCTGATTTCTGTGTTGGCTCAGCTACACTGTAGATGAGGGTCTCCCTCAATGTACCCCGGGTTCTAATAAAGGTTGATTGATTGATTGAGTCTGTCCCCCTTTGCTACAGTAACAGCCTCTACTCTTCTTTACACTAGATGTTGGAACATTGCTGTGAGGATTTGATTGAGCATTAGTGAGGTCAGGTACTGATGTTGGACGGTCAGTTGTGGATCACTAACTCATCCCAAAGGTACTGGATGGAGCTCCATCACTCCAGAGAACACAGTTCCACTGCTCCACAGCCCAATGCTGGGGGGCTTTATACCCCTTAGGCTCATGTGCAGCTTCTCCAGAGCGTCCCATTCTATTAGCAGCGCTTTTCTATGGAGTTATGCAACCTGTGTTGGCAAATGGAGCACCTTAAAAAAGCTGAAGGGGTCTCGAATCGTTCATTTTCTCTGAAATAATTCTGCCAGCGAGGATAAAGATTGGGAGGCGTGCCCTCTGTCCTCATGCCAGCATACGATTTACATAACTTCATTACTGTGCATTCTAATAAAACAGCCTAATCCATGTTATTTCATAAGCATAAACATATATACATGCAATTTTTGAAAAACATAGAGGATTACAATGGAGTAATGGAAGTGGTTTCTGCCGTGAGATGGACAGATGAGGGAGGGAGGGAGGGAGGGAGGGGCACATGGGATAAACAGATCTGAAGTAGATGAATGAAACTTTGAAGGGCTGCGTAAATCCTTTAATGCTGCGCAGAAGCGGCACACAAACACTGGAAAACAGGACAGCAGCAGCAGCATGTTCACTCAAACACAGGTCTCAAAGGGGAATTCCACCCAATTCTTCAACATTTCTACATAATTCAATTGTGGAAATGCATTTCAGTCATTCAGAGCGGTTTGGTGTGAAGTGGTTCAGATTTCTTTACAGTGGTGATGGTAGGAACCAGGGGTCGCCCTGTTTTAGGCCAAAATCTTATTCCCATAAAACAGTGTCTCAGTCATCAGGCAGTGAATCCATAACCATTTCCTGTAGGAACTTTCTGTGAGGAGCTTTTAGAGGTGGACGTCTGGTTCCTATCACCACCACTGTGAACAGTTCAGAATTTATTTACTATCCAAAACCACAAGGGAACGTAAACGAGTTTGTATATGTAATATGATAATAGGGATGTGCATTCTGACTTATTGTGATATTTGAGAATTGGCAGGAGTTAATAAACAGATTTTCTGTCAACCATGGCAAAGAAAGGCTGTGTTCACATTGCAGGCAAAAGTGGCCTGAATCTGATTTTTTCATCAAATCTGATTTTTTTGTTTGGCTGTTCAGATTATCTTTTAAATGTCATCTGTATGGGTCATCAGTCTGAACAGATCAGCTCCTAAACTGACCCACATGCACTAAAGAACAGAGCTTCACGGCTCATCCAGAGGTGAACGAACGCCAGTCGCTCCCAGAGGATCAGCTTCATCTTCACCAGCATCACAGGAGCCATCATGAAGCTTCACTGACTGACCGCTGGGCTCATCACCCAGAATGTGTTCGAGCCGTAAAAAGGGCGCGGTCACTTCTTTGGTTCGCGTCCTCGGATTCTTTAAACTCTGCTTTCAGACTTTTAACTGTTCTTTGACGCTGCAGCCTCGTTCTCCTGCGGCCGCGTTCAGACATTTCTTTAGAAATCTCATCTAACACGGAGGTGTTGCAATAAGTGCCTTCTGATTTTTTGTACAGAATCATTACTCAAATGTTTTGAGTCTCAGCAGTGTGGAATTATGACGAATGTTGAGTTGGGTTACAGTAAAAGTCGCATCACTGCATATCGGATTTCAGTACCAAATATGAAAGTGTCTCAAATCGGAATTGAAAACGTCAGATTCAACGTGTTTTCGCTGTTCACACTGAGTTAACACATCCACGTCACATATGAAGAAAATGATCAGATTCGGGTCACTTTTACTTGCTTTAGCAAAAAAAATAAAAATATGGCCAAAAATACTTCGGCCTAAATTAATGCAGGGCTTGAGCTGATTCACTCTTTTAGATGACAGATATGGTGTTAAGAGGCTAAAAAGAAATACACTTGAATACACTTTATTATTCAAAAATAGCCGAGGGGACCTGGTAGATTTTGTGTTGGAGGAGTAACTGGCTGCCTCTTCAGATGAGCCAACACTGCAGCTAACTGGTGTAACACTGATGAAGACTCATCGTCTTCTACACAAGGTATTTTTTCCACATGTTCAAACATGTTAGAGAAATAAATTCCCACTGTTGCCGGTTCCAGCTAATGTCAGCTAACAGCATAGCTGGCGATAAAGCAGCACTGTCTGCCCTGTCAATCAACATGCCCTTCACATTGAGGCACATTGAGGTTTTGGAGTGGCCCAGTGTAACAGATATTCTTACTCACAAACACCAGGAAAACCAACATTTTGCATCAAATTGTTATTCTGACTTTATGATGTAATGAATACTCAAACGGTGATTTCAGTATTCAAACACTGGGGCTTCAGATGGCTGAGTACTTAAGTACGTGTGCTCTAGGGCTGGGCTACCGGGCAATGTAATCTGATACCATTGATGATGGACAAATAACCCAATGGTGATGTGTAAAAGATGATAATCACCATTTTGGGAAAAGAACTGAGGGACTAATTTACAGTTAAACAGGTTTAATTGTTTAATTGTTAATAATTGATCATTTTTTTTACTAGAAAATAATAAGACTATAGACAATAATTTGTTGAGATATCGCTCAGGCCTAGATATCGACCATCCCTGATTTAACATGCAGAAATATCAGTGAATCTGAAAAATAAGTTTTTTTGGGGACTAGTCTGCCGTATGCATGTATCTCTTATCCTTTAAAAATACATTATAGGCCAAAATTTCATCTCAAAACTATCATAAAACAGTGTCTCAGTCATCAGGCAGTGAATTCATAACCATTTCCTGTAGGAACTTTCTGTGAGGGAGCTTTTAGAGGTGGACGTCTGGTTCCTATCACCACCACTGTGAACAGTTCTGACTCGGTAAGTTTATCTAGAACGGAGGGTTTCACTCCAAACCGCTCTGAACCACTCTGAACCACTTTATTCACATCCATTTAATTATACAAAAACCGTTGGTGGGGTGGGAGCGCTGGGGTGGGAGTGCTGGGGTGGGAGTACCCTATAAACATCTCTGGTCTGAATTGTTCAGAACCCGGCACTAATAATCACGCATGGAGGCTTGTTTTGGTTCTATTAGAGGTGATTTAGAACCAAATAAAAGTCATTTTGGCTTCAGAATCAGCTTCACAAAGCTAACATAGAGCTCATTTACTACTCTGTAGCAGGAAATGCCAAAGGTAGGACCATAAATGCTTCACTTCAACAGACGTTTACAGGTGATATTACTATTTGCACATGTTTAATATGATCTAAGAACGATATCAGCTGCCAAACAGGTCAGAGCTGAATCAGACAGGCTCCTGGGTAATGGCTCCCATGTTTTTTGTGTTTTTTTTCTGCTTGAAAGTAGTTATTTTAGCCTCGTGGAGGGTTTAGGAGCAGATGAGTTCAGTTAGGTCTGTTAGAGCGAGAAAACACTGCAAATTGCAGTGCAAATGATATTACAGGATAAAACAACTCTCCTCCAGCTGCAGTGAAGCTGTGAGGCAGAACAGCTGAACGAGCTCTTCATCTATATTTATCAGGCTGGGTGACTGACAGACGAAGGAAAAGCAATCTCCACGTATCAGTAAGGAAATGCAGGAAACACATTCAGCCTCACACTTCGACACGCTGATCTTTCAGAACGTCGAGCCAAACAAACACAGTCCGCGGAGGGAGAGCCGTTAGTCTGAAACACAAACCTAAAAGCTGCTGGATTAACCTGTATTTTAATCAAGTATCTGAAAGGGGAACTCCACCAGTTTTCAAAATATCTGCATAATTCAAATCTAATGCATCAACAAAGTCATTCAGAGTGGTTTGGTGTGAAACTCTCCGTTCTAGAGTCAGAACTGTTCACAGTGGTGGTGATAGGAACCAGACGTCCACCTCTAAAAGCTCCCTCACAGAAAGTTCCTACAGGAAATGGTTATGAATTCACTGCCTGATGACTGAGACACTGTTTTATGATAGTTTAGAGAACTTAAACTCCATTCATGGTGGAGGGATACATGCAGGGCGCTGTGAGGCAAAATAGTCCCCAAAGAAAACTGATTATTTCAGATTTTCCACTATTTTCCATCATCAACATTCCATATAAACTCAGAAGACTCGTGTAGGTTCACTGGTGGTTCTGGATAGTAAATAAAATGTCTATATCTGTGTTGTAGTCATGGCGACCCCTGGTTTCTATCACCACCACTGTAAAGACATCTGAACCATTTCACACCAAACCACTCTGAATCTCTCTGTTTACACCTCACACACTGAATTATGTGGAATTTTTGAAAAATCGGCGGAGGTCTTTTAACGCGTCGCGCACAGTTACACACATAACGTCCACAAACAGGCGCCACCCGTCAATAATGGGGTGAAATCTATTCAGAGAATATAACTTGATGTGTCTGAATTCAGAGCCTGGAACAAAACTGAAGCTGAACCAAGATCCAACCTGAGAGCCCATATTTATAATAGAACAGAAGCAGCGTTCAAGCCAAGAACCATTTATTTTTAAGGGTGCAGAACCAATGTCCAAGCTAAGAACCTATATTTTAGGACTGAAGAACCAACGTCCAAGCCAACAACCTATATTTATAAGACTGTAGAACCAAGATCCAAGCCGAGAATCTAAATTTTAAGAGTGTAAGACCCAGGTGCAAGCAGAGAACCTTTATTTTTAAGAGTGCTGGACCCATGTTCAAGCTGAGAACCTATAGTATTAAGCATGCAGAACCAAGATGCAACCTGAGAGCCCATATTATAATAGTACAGAAGCAAGGTTCAAGCCAAGAACCACTTATTTTTAAGGGTGCAATTTTTAAGGGGTCAAATTTCAGCTTCATGAGGTGGGGAACATTTCGGTGTAGTATGCAAAGTCTGTTTGCTGGTGTAGAACACGTTCCGGTCTATATGCACATAGAACCATATGTATATATTAGCAGCAGGAATATCACTGACACACAAACACTCACAGTGAATCCAGCAGTCATACACAATAAACTTAGTGAATAAACATCCACTCTTAAAGTAACGGCGCCAAAAACCCTCACTGAGATAAAGAGCCTTTAGTGCTTTAATCATCAAACGGTTAGAGGATCATCTTGTAAACGAGATGAGGAACCTTTTCCACTTTCCAGAACTTCTGCAGACGGTAAAGGTTCTACACTCCTTCACCCTTTAAAATCTTCAGGAGTTCTTTAAGATAAACAACCACAAGAGTGTTCTATTAAAATTATGTTTCTCTCATGATGCACGGTTCTTTAAAGGAACGTTTTTGTAAATAAGATGAAGAACCATTTAATGGTTTAAAGTTTCCCAGAACCTCCACATAATGGAAAAGTTCTTCCATAATGACAATGAAAAGGTTACAGTACATCCAAGCCAAGAATCATTAAGGAACCTATATTTTTAAGAGTCTAGAACCAACATTCAGGCTGAGAACCTATATGTTAAAAAGTGTAGGACCCATGTTCAAGCTGAGAACCTATATTTTTTAGTGTGCAGAACCAAGATCCAACTTGAGAACCTAAATGTATATAAATATAATACTATAGTATCAAGGTTCAAGCCAAGAACCACTCATTTTTAAGGGTGTAGAACCAATGTCCAAGCCAAGAACCTACATTTTTAGGACTGAAGAACCAAGGTCCGAGTCAGGACCCATTTAAGGGTGGAGAACCAAGGTCCAAGCTGAGAACCTATACTTTTAAGAGTGCAGAACCAAGATTAAAGTCAACAACCTATGTTTTATAAGACTGTAGAACCAAGATCCAAACCAGGACCCATTTAGGAACCCCATCATTAAGAGTGTAGGAGTGTGTGGGCACGAGGACCCCTATTCCCCGCGCGCACCTGTGCACGCCCACCGCTGTTTACCTGCGTTCCGGAGCTTCTTGTTCCGGTACACGGAGAAAATGACCAGCAGGTTGCCCAGAATATCCACCACGATGGTGAAGATGAGGAAGCAGCCCAGCGTGGTGGCCACCCAGGGCGGCCGCTGCTCGAGCGCCGAGCCGTTCCCGTAGCTTCCATTCAGGATCATCTCACTCCGCGCAGCCCAAACTTCCACTCTCTCACTCTCTGCGGCGCGCGCTCAGCGAAAGCAGCGCCTGGCTCGCGCCGCCGCGCTCAGCATCAGTGGGACGGAGCCGCGAGCCTCCCCGGGGCGTCCTCTCCTCTCCATACCTGCCCGCGCGCGCGCGCGTGGTGGCTCTCCCTCTGCCCCTCCAAACTGCCCCCTGCGTTGAGTTTCTGCTCGCGCCACTGCGCTCCTCTCACGCGGGGCTGCACTGTTTCTGGCGGCGCGCGCGCCCATCTCTCCGCCTTATGTGAGATTTGTTTTATTTGCGCCCGTGTTCTGGCAGACCACGCCCACTCGGCGCGGGGGTCTGCCAGGAGTTCACTCGCTACTCGCGAGTATGAATGCGCGAGGCGGGATGCCCCTTAGCCAATCGCAGCGCAGGAAGGCGGGGCATGCGTGCACGAAGAACTGCTAGCCAATCTGAGCGCATCCGCCCACTTCTAGCCAATCAGAAAGAGGTAAGGAGACGGCACAAGCCAATGGGATCGCACGATGATACTTCTGGCCAATCACAGCGCAGGAAAAGACTAGCCAATCATAGATGAGGAGGGCAAGACTCCACTAGCCAATCAGATCGCGGGAAATAATGCGGGGGCGGGGGCGGGGGGGGTGGGAGCTAGTACTCGCGCTCGGGGCCTGCCTCA
Source organism: Colossoma macropomum (assembly GCF_904425465.1). Taxonomy (NCBI): domain Eukaryota; kingdom Metazoa; phylum Chordata; class Actinopteri; order Characiformes; family Serrasalmidae; genus Colossoma; species Colossoma macropomum. The sequence goes on from NW_023495402.1 coordinate 47,611, forward strand.
TTAAATCGCTCCAGTAGTGGCTCGTGCGCGTCCTTTCGGGCTCGTGAGCGCGTCCCGTGCTGCCATCTGCTGGGAGCGCGCGGCGCTGTGTCTATTCATGGGAATTTCTTTATGAATAAATAAATAAATAAATGCTCATTCGCGCTCGCGTGCGCTCATTGAGACGGCTGGAGCTCAACGCTCGCGCCAGTAATCCGCGGTGAGATTAAATGGACGCAGGCTCGCGCGGGACATTCATCAGAATGTACTGTTTCCGCCCAGAGATGTGTTTATGTGGTGTGTAGGAAGAGAGAGAGAGACAGACAGAGAGAGAGAGACAGAGAGAGAGAGAGAGTTTATTTGTATAGCACTTTTTACAGCAGGTGTTGTCACAAAGCAGCTTTACAGAAATATCCAGGTCTGAGCCCCCATGAGCGTCGCCCACGACAACAGAGGCAAGAAAAACTCTCTAAGACAGGGTTTGGCAACATGCAGCTCTTTTACTGTCCTGTAGCTCCACAGCTGAATCAGATCTGTAGGTAAAAATAAAATAATCCTCCTTTACAGTAAAATAAAGCTCTGCTGATCGTTCAACACAGTTTAACAATAAATGGTCTTAAACTCTGGAGTTAATGTAGAACTGCTGATTCACCCTTTAACCCTGAAGATCAGCGCAGACTGCTGGTCACCATAGCAACACAGACAACAGTCTCGCCTAGCTAGTAGCTAACGAAACGGCAAAGAGAGAGATTTAAGATGAACATCAATAATTTGGAGACGAATGGACTTATTAGTGTTTATAATCACTCCAGCTGGTTTCCTGATACGTTTAATCTGCAGAGAAACTGAAACACTGAAAAGCCACAAAGCTGAAGTCAGTTTCTCGTTCGCCGCCACCTCATTTAAATTGTCCTGTTCCAATTCAGTGGAATGGGAAAGTTTAAACAAGAAGCTGGCGAATGAGAAGCGACTTCAGCCTCGTAAAAAGTTGAACGTTGAGAGACATTTTACAGGAAACTGTTCTGGTGTTGAGGGAAAGTTTCCTGTCAGAGATTTTGGTTTAGATTTTTTAACCTATATATGTTGATTTTCGAATGAAAAATAACATCCTGTACAGAAAACAGACAGAGAACAGAGCCCTGTTGGCGACATCCTATATAAATAAAAATAATGCATCGCCACGGCGTATTAACGTGTGGGAACGAGATCCTAAATGTGGCCATGACTTATTATGCAATATTTTTATTTATATGGGATGTCACCCGCAGGGCTCCGTACACTTAAATATGAACATTTCCTGAAGATTTTAGTGCACAACTTCTATTTATTCGCTGAATTTAACACATAAAAAAACACAAAATATATATATTTAAAAAAGTGACATATCTTTTGCACAGGCCACATTTGTTTTATTTTTTGTTTTCTAATATGTTGCCACACTGTTTCCGCCATCGAGCCTTGCCATCAAAGCACCGTTCTACTCCCTGCCACAGGGGGTTGATATCCCACTTCTGACACCAAATCTCAGACCTGAGTAAATGGCAGCTGCCACAATGTGTAAATGTGTTGATTTTTGTATTGTCACAAAAACTAATTAAAACAGGCTGTTTTTGCTGCTTAGTTTCCTTAAATGGACTGTACAGACTGGACAGTGGACTTGTACATGTTTACATCAAACATTTACTTGGTTTGGTTATTGAAGCTACACTGGCTGCCTGAAACTTTAATTCAGGAAGAGATCACAAGTTTGATCCCTGGTGATGCTACAGCCGTCCGTGGCCAGGAGGCCAAGAGAGCACAGTTGTCCTCGCTCTCTCTGGGTGGGTAGGACGGCCCCCCATCTCCCCCCATCACTCAGCGTGATGCTAACCAGGACAGGCGTCTGTTAGCTGGTGTAACAGACCTGGTGGTTAGTGTTCTCCTCCGAGCGTGTTCAGCTTTCCACTGATGTTTGAAAAGATGCAGTGGCTTCACAGGTCTCAGGGGAAGCCCACCCTCCTAGTGCTGGTGGTATCGTGTGATTGGGGGAGTCGGTGGAGTTGGACACGACCAAACTGGGGGAGAAAATAGGAAAAAATACCAAAAAATACAATGTATACTCTGTAAGTTTCTCTAGAATGGAGCATTTCACATCACTGTTTACAACAACAGTTTAATTGTGCAGAGCACTGGTGGAACTTTAAGGTGAATTGGGCCTGGATTCAGTAAAGCTTTCACACAGATTTTTTAAACAGAGCTGTTATGGCTGTATTTAGTCTGTGCATGTGTACAGTGTTGTGAGTGCAATGCGCTCTGTAAAGCGTGATAGTCTAAAAATGCTTCGGGCCTCAGTGGGAATTTTCCGGATGAAATCTTTCATTTAAAAAAGGTTCCATCAGTGAAGAATGAAGAATATTCTGCTCTTACTGCTGCTCCCACGCTGTCTACACACAGCTCAGGCTGACACTGGAGCAGTGTTTGTTTAGAGAGAGAGAGAGAGAGAGAGAGAGGGAGGGAGGGAGTGGGAGGGAGAGGGAGAGGGGGAAAGAGAGAAAAACAGAGGCTATGAAAACCCCTCCTCCAGCTCGACCATCTAGGGGTGAGAAATCATCGATCAGCAGACAAAAAGTCAAAATCCTCTGATTGACAGGGTCTAAACTGAGATACCTCCACTGAGTTCTCACAGCGGAGTTCACTTGGAGATCAAAGGTGGTTGTACGTAAATGGATATTTAAAAGTCGGACTTGGAGATGCAAATGTTTGGGAACCTCTGACAAAATGACATATTTTGTTGATTTTTGGCTGCTCTACCAATAAAAACAGGACAGCACACAGCGGACAGGTTTAGTAGATGTAGCGCAGATGTCTATGTACAGTAGATGTAGAGCAGATGTCTATGTACAGTAGATGTAGAACAGATGTCTATGTACAGTAGATGTAGAGTAGATGTCTATGTACAGTAGATGTAGAACAGATGTCTATGTACAGTAGATGTAGAGTAGATGTCTATGTACAGTAGATGTAGAGTAGATGTCTATGTACAGTAGATGTAGAGTAGATGTCTATGTACAGTAGATGTAGCGCAGATGTCTATGTACAGTAGATGTAGAGTAGATGTCTATGTACAGTAGATGTAGAGTAGATGTCTATGTACAGTAGATGTAGAGCAGATGTCTATGTACAGTAGATGTAGATGTCTATGGTCTCTGTGGGGTGAATGTGTTCAGGTAATAGCACTGAGTGAATATTGGGAATATTGGGAACAACCAAATGTACATGTTTTGTAAATGTTTCAGGCATGAGTTGGTCAATGTTTTCACACATGAATACAGAAACAGTTTTTGAAGTGTTCTAATGATTATATTTTATGGTGTAATTATGACGAGCTGGACAGATGTTTCCTGAGCGCATTAAATGGATTGTATTAATGTTTTAGGTTGTTTATCTGGACACAAATGGCACCACATTTGAGTGATCACCCATTTACAAATTCACAGTGCTGTTTAGCTCTGGATGAGTCTGTAAGGTAAATTAGTGAAGCCTGATCTGAAAGTATGAGCTGTCTAAACTCATAAGTGTTACAGTGCTGCCATCTAGTGGTTCATACTGCAAAAAACAAAACAAAAATAAAACAGAAAATGCTCAAAATCAAGCAGCAAACAACTAAGTCATAATAAAGAGTATTATTAACATTAAGGTGTAGAAGATGCCTATGCAGCATTTTCAGTGTTACCAGGGAATTACACAGATTTTCCAAAATTCCCCATAACTCAGTGTGTGAGGTGTAAACAGAGAGATTCAGAGTGGTTTGGTGTGAAATGGTTCAGATGTCTTTACAGTGGTGGTGATAGAAACCAGGGGTCGCCATGACTACAACACAAATATAGACATTTTATTTACTATCCAGAACCACCAGTGAACCTACACGAGTCTTCTGAGTTTATATGGAATGTTGATGATGGAAAATAGTGGAAAATCTGAAATAATAAGTTTTCTTTGGGGACTATTTTGCCTCACAGCGCCCTGCATGTATCCCTCCACCATGAATGGAGTTTAAGTTCTCTAAACTATCATAAAACAGTGTCTCAGTCATCAGGCAGTGAATTCATAACCATTTACTGTAGGAACTTTCTGTGAGGGAGCTTTCAGAGGTGGACGTCTGGTTCCTATCACCACCACTGTGAAGAATTCTTAATCTCTAGAATTAAGTTTTTCTTATCAAACCATCCTGAATGACTGTGTTTATGTCTAAACCATTTAATTATGGCGTTTTGGAGAATAGGTGGAGTTCCCCTTTAATTTTTGTATGGATAGACCACATAAGTGTTCAGATACTGACCTCTAGTGGTCTGCACATGAAAAAAGGAAAACACTCTGTAATATTCATGGTATTATTATTATTATTATTATTATTATTATTATTATTTATTTGAAACTGAACTCATTGTGTAATTTTAATTAAACCCGTTTGCTGAATTCTATTAACCCCTTAAATAGCCAGGGAACAAAGTTTTATTGCACAATTTTAAAGGGGTTAAACAGCCTATATTGTTGCATACAGACACTTTATTTACCCTAAGACTACTGTACTGCTTATTAGCCAGTAATTTATGTTGACCTACATTATTTCCAGACAGACATTATGCATTAAAAAAAGATCTTAGTTAATACAGCAAATCATAACATTCTATCATCAGCACTGAGTAAAACAGCGGAGGCCATGATTCTTCTGTGAGAAGTGCTCTTTTATTAAACACCCACAGAAAGACATATGCAGAATACTGGACGTGATCACCACCAGCCACACACTTCACCCTGATGGTCACCCCTTCAACACAACACAGAGCAACACAAATAACACAAATAACACTTACACGTACCTTTAGACCAACAAAAAACAACAATAAACAACACTGCGCTGTGGCGTGTGGCCGTCTGCATAACCACACCTCCAGAGTCTCTCAGAGCCAGCGCCGGCCAGTAGAGGGGTCACTACAGTATTGTGGCATCAGAGCACAACTGTGTTCTGTTTAGTTTGAAAATAGTTCTGTTTAATTCGAGAATGTTTTACATGCTAATTTTACGTTAGGTTAGGTTAGGTTATTTAGTTCTGATGCATTTATTCACTGGGCTTATTCTGCTGTGGGCTCTTATTCTGAAGGGCGGAGCCTGTGTTGAGCTAATGTGACCCAGCGGAGCTGTGAAAGCCGAGAGCTTGCCTAGAACTATGTTTTTCCTCCTGTATTCTGTGCCAAGTTCCAGTAAATCTGCAAACTTCAAGTGGTTTAAGTTTCTTGGTAGAACCCCCCACATTACAGTGGTGTTAAAAGCGGCAGAAGAAGCAACAGTGAGAGGTCATTCCCGGCTGAGGCGCACGGTCCAGGCAGGGTGTCAGGTAGGCTGCAATGAAAAGGAGATCAGTGTGATGGAGGGAGGCGAGGCCGGTGGAGGACAAGAAAAAAACTGGGGAAGAGCTTGTTCCCCCAAAGACGACAAAAAAAAGAAGCAAGCCACTGCAAAGAACGGGTAACCTTGGGACATCCCCCGTCACTAGGGCAAGTAGGCATGACATGACCTCTCACACCTTTGGTTCAGATCATAATAGACTTCACATTGTTGTCCTTGGTAAGCATAACGCTGCTGTCAGTGCTGTTACACAAGGTGTCCCCCAGGGATCAGTCCTGGGCCCTCTACACTTCATCATCTATGTTTTACCCCCGGTCAGATCACCCACCATCATGGATTTTCACTGTTATGCCGATGATATTCATCAAAACCACCACCAACCTGCCTCCCCCTGCCCTAGTATCTTGTATTCAAGACCTCAGACACTGGATGCAAAGTAACATTCTGAAACCAAACACTGATAAAACTGAAAATGTCCTCATTGGCCTTAAGTCTGTTACTGCAAATACCGCTGACTTCACACTTAACGGACAGTGTGACTGTTAGACCTTGTACTGTAGTCGTAACTTAGGTGTATTTTTATCCTGTTCTTTTGTTCGTACCTTATGTGGGCTTTGGCCAAAACAGCTTCTTTCTGCAATTATCTCCGCAATATTGCTCGTCTTTGTTCCCTGCTCTCCGTGAAAGATACTAGGTCTCATCATGCTTTCATATAATCCCACTGAGATACTGCAGCTCCCTTCTCTTTGGTGTTTCTTACAAAACTATCCGCCCTCTTCAGTAATTACAAAACTCAGCTGCTAGAATCCTCTGTCACTCTGAGAAGTCAGCTCATATCACCCCAATTCTATATCAGTTATACTGGCTACCCGCCCCGCTTTGTATTCAGTTTGAAGTACGACTTTGTTTTCCAAAAAATACTTTATTCTTGAAATATTATTACCTTATTCTAAAAAATACGAGTTTATTCTCGAAATATCGTGACTTTACTCCTGAAATATTGTGACTTTATTCTCAAAGTCTATTAGTCTCTAGTATCTAATATTGACTGGCTCTAAAATGCTGTCGTACTTTTTTCCTCTGCCCAGTGATATATATTTTTTGCTGCCTCTGTAAAGTGACCTTGAGGGTTTAAGAAAGGCGCTATATATAAACTTAACCTACTATAATAATAAAAAAAATAATAATAATAATAATAAAAATATTAATAATAATAATAATTATATTCTTCTTCTTCTTCTTCTTATTATTATTATTATTATAGATGTGTTGGTTTTTGGTGTGTTGATGAACTGGAAAATTTGTCCTTTTAAAATCTAGAAATCAACTAGAAATCAAAAACCAATTTGAGTAATTTGGCAAAAAATTCTGATTGTCTCTAGAGGTTCTAAATGTGCTGGTGAGTCAATTTTACAAAAAGGAAGGTCCAGCTGTTAATGTTCATATGTAGGAATGCATGTGTTTATTTGTATGCATTATACAACCCCAATTCCAAAAAAGTTGGGATGCTGTGTAAAATGTAAATAAATGTAATAAAAGCAGAATGCAATGATTTGCAAATCTCAAAGACCCATATTTTATTCACAATAGAACATAGAATACATATCAGATGTTGAAAGTGAGACATTTTACCATTTCATGAAAAATATTAACTCATTTAGAACTTGATGGCAGCAACGCATCTCAGAAACGTTGGGACAGGGCCGTGTCTACCACTGTGTAGCATCCCCTCTTCTTTTATCAACAGCCTGTAAACGTCTGGGAAGTGAGGAGACCAGTTGCTGGAGTTCTGGGAGAGGAATGTTGTTTCATTCTTGTCTGATGCAGGATTCTAGCTGCTCCACAGTCCTGGGTCTTCTTTGCTGGATTTTTGTTCTGTATATTTCGTTCAGCATTAATGGTGCCTTCACTGATGTGCAAGTTACCCATGCCATGTGCACTAATGCTCCCCCCATACCATCATGGATGCTGGCTTTTAAACTGTGTGCTAATAACAAGCTGGGGGGTCTTTAGTCTGGAGGATGCAGTGTCCATGATTTCCAAAAAGAATTTCAAATTTTGATTAATCTGACCACAGAACAGTTTTACACTTTGCCTCGGCCCATTTTAAATAAAAGCTTGGGCCCAGAGAAGTTGGCAGCGTTTCTGGATACTGTTTATATGTGGCTTCCTCTTTGCATGATACAGCTTTCACTTGCGTTTGTTGGTTGCACGGCAAACTGTGTTCACAGACAGTGATTTCTGGAAGTGTTCCTGATCCCATGCAGTGATTTCCAGTACAGAATCATGCCTGTTTTCCGTGCAGTGCTGTCTGAGGGCCCAAAGATCACGAGCATCCAATACTGACCGTCTGCCTGGTTCTCTGTGTCCAGGGATTTCTCCAGATTCTCTGAATCTTTTGATGATATTTTGTACTGTACATGGTGGGATTTCCAAAGTCTTTGCAATTTTACATTGGGGAACATTTTTCTGAAATTGTTTCATAATTTTTAGATGCAGTTTTTCGCAGTTTGGTGAACCTCTGCCCATCTTTGCTTCTGAGAGACTCTGCCTGTCTAAAATGCTCTTTTTATACCATGTGAGTTAGTTACAAATTACTCCTTCAGCTGTTTTTTTATTAGTACCACTTACTTTTCCAGCCTTTTGTTGTCCCTGTCCCAACTTTTTTTAGAACTCCCAAGTTCTAAATGAGTTAATATTCTTCATGAAATGGTAAAATGTCTCACTTTCAACATCTGATATGTGTTCTATGTTCTATTGTGAATAAAATATGGGTCTATGAGATTTGCAAATCATTACATTCTGTTTTTATTTACATTTATTTACATTTTACACAGCATCCCAACTTTTGGAATTGGGGTTATATGTGTCTGCAATTTTGATGGGGTTAAAACATATATTGTGTAAAGTGAACCAATAGAAATTCTAAGAATCAGACCGTGTGGAAGGAATGACCAACAAACAATGTGGATAAAACAATGTTTCTGAGATTTAGTGAGTTTTTCACCGTCCAGATTCCAAGAACCATTGCATACTGTTGGTATATGTCAGGCCAGAGAAGTTGCTGTAATTCTTTTAGTAGTAAACTGTCCTTCATTACCAACTTGACAAAAATCTCTGCATCACAGGTGGTGCCACACCTCCAAAAGTGGTGAGGCAGAACATATTGTTTTAAAAAAAAAGCAGCTGGCTGAGTGACAAAATGGATTTAGGCCACTGACTAAAATTGCCTTTCATGTTGTGCCAATGACGTATTTATAAACCTATATAGAGGTGGGTAGTAACTAGTTACGTTTACTCAAGTACATGTAGTTCAGTAAAATACTGATGGATTTTACTCTTCTGAGTATTTTCAGATCATATTACTATGACTTCTACTAAAGTGAGTAAAGGAATTATTTGAGCCCGTTACAGGTTTAGCCCTTTAATACATGAAAACGACAGACACCCTAAATTTATTCGAAATGTACAATATCAAAATCCTATCAGAGTTTTTTTGGAACAGGTCAAATGCAGACAGAACATTCTAATCCTGAGAACTCACTTTTTGCTTGGAGTTATAAGGTTCTCTCTGGCAAAACATTAAAAAAGCAACAATTTTCTTTCTAGATAACGAGTCCAAAAATGCATTCAACTCAAAAAATTATTACTGTTATTGCAAATCTTGCAGTATACTTTTTACACTGATTATGTAACCTGACCGTTTTAACCTTGAGATGCTTTGTGGAACGTCAACAGATTCAGTTTTAACAGTCCATCACTCTTACTTCTCACAGAATCCTGGGTATTTGGACACTGTGGCTCAGGATGTGTCTGTGTGGCAATATTAAGCTAAAATACTGGACCACTGCTTCTATCTTACGCTACCACACCGACAACCGCTTTTACAGCCTCCGTGGAGGAAAACTTCTCAACTTATTCAAGGTGAAACCATTACCTTACCCATATGGATTTTATACCTGCCATATGAACACAGCTGAGCATGTGTTTCTAGTTCCCTCAAATGATTTTATACAGAGATAAATATGTATAGTATATGTAAAGTGCACTGCAGTATTAGTAAAAATACCAAAGTCTGAAAGATCTGATCTACTTCGGTGTGGAGATATAGAGAACAAAGCTGATCCACCACACAAATGTATTCCTGAAAATATCAAGTAAATCTAAGATGGTCAGTTAGGGGGCCTTTGGTGATTTCACATGGCTCAATGCTCTTCACGGTGGTTCGTCTGTCTATGTATCTTTACTGTGAAATTCCCAGTAAGGTTTGGAGCAGGAGTTATAACTATACCATACTAATAACCTACTGCCCCAGGAGTTCACGATACCAGAAATGAAGCTTCTACAAGGAACATGCTAGGAAACTTAAGATGAATAAGACAGAATAGACCAGAATTCTACCTTATTTTACATTATATACACTGAAAAATATCATCCATCTAGCATCAATAGTAATTTAAGGCTGGCTTCATCGCGTTTGTGCTGCCTCCTGTCACCAGAAATCAGAACTCTCATTGAAAATAAATGACCTCTGACCGCTTTGTCGTGTTGTCATTTATCCATTTATTGGTCATTGGAACATTATTCAAAGCATAAACTTAGTACATGTTTACTGTTTGTCTGCAAGAACAAGATTAACCTACTTAGAGAGAAAACAGATTCAGGTTTCCTGGGTCTTTAATAACAGGAATATGAAGCAACAAACAGAAAAAGCTCTTATAAAGAGTAATTTTGGGAGAATTCACATAAATAAAGCTTTTAATACATTTTCTTTGTTACATAAGTACAAGGGGTGGGGTTGAGAGACAGGATGCATGTGCAGAGTCTTGTTTACTGGGCACTTCCAGGAGTCATTGTAACAGTTCAGAACAGGAGTCATCAAAGAGGAACCTGGGTCAAACACAGGCTTATCCATACAGAGACGAAACAGAAGACAACAGCAATGGTCGGGCATAGATAAGCAAAAGAACAAGAAGCTGAGTAAGCCACTGTCTAGGAAACAAAAAATAAAGCTTAGATCTAAAAACATACAAAAGACCTCCTGACCTGCCAGCCCAAAGTGAGGGATGTGTGTGTGCATTAAGGAGTCTGTGAACTACAACCCCATTTCCAAAAAACATAAACATGCAAATAAAATGTGAATATGTAAATAAAATAAGATGTAAAAAAAAAAACAAAATGCAATGATGTGCAAATCATTTAAACCCTACATGGGGCAGTCGTGGGCTGGAGGTTGGGGAACCAGCTCTGCGACCAGAAGTTTGCCGGTTCGATCCCCTGAGCTGACAGTACGTGACTAAAGTGCCCTTGAGCAAGTCACCAAACCCCCAACTGCTCCCTGGGCGCTGTGGATAGGGCTGCCCTCTGCTCTGGGCACGTGTGCTTACTGCCCCCTAGTGTGTGTGCATTCACTAGTGTGTATGTGGTGTTTCACTGCACGAATGGGTTAAATGTGGAGGTGAAATTTCCCCATTGTGGGACTAATAAGGGTCACTTAATCTTTATAATTCATTGAAAATAGTACAAAGACGTCAAATGTTGTTTTTGAAAATATTTGCCCATTTTGAATTTGATGCCAACAACACATTCCAAAAAAGTTGGGACGGGGAACAAAAGGCTGGTAAAGTTGTGTAATGCTAAAAAAAAAGACCTGATGGTTGATCGTCAACAGGTCAGTAACATGATTGTGTATTAAAGAGCGTCTCAGAGAGGCGGAGTCTTTCAGAAGTAAAGATGAGGAGGGTTCACCACTCTGTGAAAGACTGCACCATCAAATAGTGCAACAATTCAAGAATAACGTTTCTCAACATAAAATAGCAAAGAACTTTTACTTTTCATCATCTACGGTACAGAATATCATTAAAAGACTCAGAGAATCTGGAGAAATCTCTGTATGTAAGGGACAAGGCTGAAAACCAGTATTTGCTGGCCGTGATCTTTGGACCCTCAGGCAGCACTGCATTAAAAACAGACATGATTCTGTAGTGGAAATCACTGCATGGGCTCAGAAACACTTCTGAAAAACACTGTCTGTGAAAACAGTTCATCACTGCATCCACAAATGCAAGTTAAAACTCTAAAACACAAAGAAGAAACCAAATATAAACAGGATCCAGAAACGCTGCCACCTTCTCTGGGCCTGAGCTCATTTGAAATGGACTGAGGTGAAGTGGAAAAGTGTCCTGTAGTCCGACGAATCAACATTTGAAATTCTTTCTGGAAATCATGGACACTGTGTCCTCCAGGCTAAAGACCACTCAGCTTGTTATCAGTGCACAGTTCAAAATCCAGTATTCATGATGGTATAGAGGGGCATTAGTGCACATGGCATGGGTGACGTGCTCATCTGTGAAGGCACCATTAATGCTGAACGATATATACATGTTTTGGCAACATATGCTGCCATCCAGACGACGTCTTTTTCAGGGAAGGCCTTGATTATTTCAGCAAGACAATGTCAAACCACATTCTGCATGTATTACAGCAGCATGGCTCCATATTAAAAGAGTCCGGGTGCTAAACTGACCTGCCTGCAGTCCAGACCGGTCACCACTGAAAACATTTGGCACATTATGAAATGAAAAATATGACAAATGAGCCCCTGAACTGATGAGCAGCTGAAATCCTGTATCAAACAAGAACAGGAAGTCATTTCACTTTCTAAACTACAGCAGTGTCTCCTCAGTTCCCAAACACTTACAGAGTGTTGTTAAAGAAGAGGTGATGAAACTCAGTGGTAAACAGGCCCCCGTCCAACTTTTTGGGAACGGGTTGTTGGCATCAAAATCGAATAGGCATATATTTTTCAAAAAACAATAAAATTTCTAGGTTTCATCATCTGATATGTTGTCTTTGTAGTATTTTCAATGAAATATATGGTTTAAATGATTTGCATATTATTGCATTCAATCTTTATTTACATTCTGCACAGCGTCCCAACTTTTTTGGAAATGGGGTTGTATCTGCAGGTGTGACTGATAATGTAAGGGCGGAGGGGGACTAATCCCAGATGGTCCATGTGTTGAGACCCCATGACACATAAGTTCACTTACAAAAGCTTCTTTTTGTTGTATAAATATTTTGGTATTTAAGCTTAACACAGGAACCAAGACAGCATACAGTCATACAGGCAAGACCCAGTGGAGAAATAGACAGGAAACATCCAGAGTTTTCATTTCTGATAAGCACTTTCCTAACTCAACACAAATAAATGTTCATGACACTACACATTAGATTTAAAACATATCACTGAGCAAATAATAAGAGTTGAAAACAGGTTCCCAGCAGCTGTAAACAGCCTCGTTCATTCACAGTTGTTCCTAGAACTCAGCAGTATAACAGTATATAATGACAATCAGAAATAATGTCACAATACAATACAATATGCCCTTCTGAACATATTGTGGATATTGTCAGCACTGGTAGACTCTGACCAACTGCATGTTTCATTATAAAGAGAGCAAAATTAGTCCTGATTAACTGATTTAGTGCCAAATACTGAATAAAAATCATTGTGTTCACAGTTTTAATACTGTTTTTAAAATGTAGCACCACTGATTCTTTTTCCTCTGGTTCAAATGATCAGATATCAGAAAATAAATATTGTAATATATATATCATGAACATTTCTGGAACTATTGCAATATTATATTTTTGCAACATTACCCACTTCTAGTTGTGACAATACAGCCGGAGTTTGAGAAGAGATGAGCTGTCAGATTTGAATTTGCATGATGTGCACACAAAAAGGACACCCAATATTCACAGCAAACAGCAATAACATTAAAAAAAGCATAAATACAGGAGCACTTGTCACTGAGCAGGGGTATAACCTGCTATACCCCCTCCTATGTCCACAGCTATTTTAACAAAACACTGACGGAGTAAGTTGGTCTAAACTGCATGAAGCTACTTTCTTGTCAATTTCTGTGCTGTGACCGGCGTATGCAGCTGGATCCTTGCTCCTGTGTTAAGGACAGTAATGGACAGACAACCAAGACCATCGATTTTTGTGTTTTAAACAAGTTGTAAACAACTGGTGAGGCTCAGTAAACCAAATATTTACCACATTCTGCTGGCAAACAAGCCAAATTTATTTTCTTCTGAATCTTCAAACAAAGTATTTGAAGCACTTTCATCAACTAGATTTTGTGCATGAAGCACATCACTGACTGCTAAACTGAAGGACATTTCTAAAATGCTGATTTAAGGTAAAATGGACATTAAAAGAGCATGAACTTGTGGGATTTTGGGGTGACTTTCAGACGAGTGGTTTCCATCGATTTCTTCACAATCCAGCACCATAACTTTAACAGAATGTCTTCAGGTTTGTGTTTTTGAGACGAGATCATGTCTGGCTCCATTAAACTAGATCAGCAGTTCCTTCACTTCTCCACACTCTTCCCATTATTGTGGTACACGATGATCTTTGTCTCATCTGTCCATAAGATGTTGTTCCAGAACTGCACAGGCTTTTTTCTGTGTTTCACAGCTCTTATCTGATCTTACTGTTGTTGAGACATATCGATGGTGTACATCTCGTTGTGTTTACTCTGATAAAATCTGGACCTGACTGTTGTCACAGATCCACCCATCTCCTGGACGGTGTCAGTGGTCCGTAGTGAAGGGGTTTTTCTTCACTAGGAAAAGAATTCTTCCGTCATCCACCACAGTTGTTTTCCATGATCTCCCAGGCTTTGGTTCTTAGGCCTTCTGAGCTCACCAGTGGTTCTGTTCTGAAACACATTACATTAAGGGTTAAAAATTAATTGAGAAATATATGCTAATAAGTAATCACTCATTATCATACTCATTATGTATATGCTAATTAACTGCTCATTAATCACTGCTTACTGATTAAGTACTTAGTTGTACTTGTTAGTTTCGTTTGTCATTAATTCATGGCTTATTTACTCATTAACAGCTCACTAACTGCGCTTATTTCACTGCTAGTGAACTGATGTGTGTTTACTCAGATAAATAAGTAACATGAGAACTGACAAGTCCTTGTGTTAATCCCGTTAAGTATCTGTTAATTAATCTTGTGATTTGTTATTTTTTAATTACTACTTTGTGTCCCTCGCAGTAAAGTGGGCTTTTTTATTACTGATTATACTACTAACTCATATTCTAATTTCTCTCTGCTTGTTTTTGTGTCTCCTTAATAAAATAGAAAAATATACACACAATCAACTAATGTTTATTCTACATGATTCTACACAATCGTTCCTATTTCCACATCTCATCCAATGACAGGTTCTTTAGGGATCCCAGATTGAGATTCCATAGTATCTCTCCAAAAAAAAAACCCAAAATGTAAGATATTGAGGTAATAGTATGACAGACATTGTCACTGTGTGCATATTTTATTCTTATGCTTTAAAAGGCTACATATGTCTTTGAATAAGCAGCCTGTGTTTTAGGCCTAATCAGTAAGTCCACTTACGTTTCTTCTGTGATTCACAGTGTGTACAGCTGAGTTTGTCATATAATAAGTACATTAGTAGGGAAGATCATCACTTTACCTGAAGGGATACTTGAAATAGTAATGAATGGTTAAGTTATATGATTTACAGAGTAATTAAAGGTGAAAATGTGAAGGCAGCTCTGAGAACAGTGATGTATATGTGGTAAACCCTTTGCATTTACTCTGATAAAATCTGTACCTGACTGTTGACACAGATCCACCTCCTGGACAGTGTCAATGGTCCGTAGTGAAGGGGTTTTTCTTCACTAGGAACAAAAACTCCTTCTGAGCTGAGTATGTGGAGGTGGAGAAAAGTGTCGAGTCAGGCCCAATGAGTATCTCACAAACAGCACTGCAAAGAAGAGGAAAATGCAATGAAAAATCAGTAGATTAAAGGATAATTAACGGGATTAATGCAGAGGAACTTCTCATGTTACTCATTTATATGAGTAAACACACATCAGTTCACTAGCAGTGAAATAAGCTGCAGTTAGTACACAGTTAATGAGTAAATAAGCTGTGAATTAATCACAAACTAAGCCATCAGTTAACAGTGTATCAGTTACTAATCACTAAGTGAAGCACAACAGCGGTTTATCTCATATGTTAAATAAGGTTCCTTGATTCCCATGACAACATAGATATTATTCCCATAATAACATAGTGGGTTGACGGAGGAACCATACATGCTGTCTTTCCTCTCTGGAGTTGTGATCTTATCTAGACCTTAATATCTAAGTTTATGGACCTGTACTTAGTATTTTACCTTGTTTTACTTTATCCAGCCAGGCATACACTGTCCAATTTTAGAAATCCTGTTCTTCGGTGAGCCACACTGTGAGTTTGAATAAAAGCCCATGATTTATATGGGGAGAACAGCTTATACTGAGCCAGTGTGTAAAATGGGCCACACTTTTTGTTTGTTTAAACTTACACAGAAACAGCCACTTCAGGACAAGCAGGATGAGCATGTGAAGAGAGCAGTGAGCCAAACCAGAGCCCAAAATGTGATTTTTCAAATGCAAAATTATGAAGTTTAAGGTGGTAACAGTCTTGCATTTTATAGCTACTTTTTCAGACACGTTGACAGCAGTATAAGCTTCAACATGAGGTCATAATTTTCTCAAAATGGGGGCTGTGGGGTAAACTGTGCCACAAGCCAGTGGATCACCTTACTAAATTAAATTAAAATCTATATTCACTTAAATATAATAAGGTAAAATACATCCATGCATGTTGTATTGTATTGTATTAATACTGCACATTGATAGAGCAGCCAATCAAGTGTTGAAAGGAAAGTCTTAGTCTGCTGGAAAGAAGCACAAGATAGACAGAATGACCCTAAAGAGAAACTGCCCTGTGCAGGTTATTACGCATAATGAATGAGTTCAATGCTTTTTAAGACAATCTTCACATTAAATCAATAGATGAAGGATTCTTCCCAAGAAAAGAGATGTTGGGAAGAAACTACCAAAGACCTCTTACACTTGGTGGAACAGCAGCAACTTCCCATGTAAGACTGTTCGTCTTCACATGCTCTCCTGCAAAGTGGAATAAGCCATAATACTGCAACTCCACCAGGGTATACAATCACAGATTGAAGCTTATTATTGTTGAGCTAAATGCGGTATGATAACACACTTGTTTTTTGGTAAAATCGAGGATTAAAACATATAATATTTGAACGTGAGTTGAGTTTTGAGTCCCCCTTTGGAGGGAGTTTGTAACAGCCTCTTCTGGGAAGGCTTTACACTAGACCCATCCACATAAGCCTAAGGCGCCGACACCTGGAAATGTTTTGAGTGTTCCACAAAGGGAGTTGGTTTCAAAATCATTTTTCCTACCTGTTACTGTGTACTGCCAACAAAATGTCTCTGTTGTTTCAGCCTTAGTTGACTCCGGAGCCGAGGGGTATTTCATCAATGCCCGACTCACCAAAGAGCTGCAGATTCCGGTGAAACCCCTAAAAACCTCATTACCAGTTGTAGTATTAGACGAGGAGCCTGACAGAGCTGGGCTCATCACTCACAAGACACAGCCCATCAGACTCAGTACCAGTGCTATGCATTCTGAACTGATTACTTTTTTGTTCTTAAAACTTCTGAATTCTCGATAATTCTTGGTTTACCCTGGCTAGAAAAAACATAACCCCTATATATCTTGGACAGAACGTGAGTTACTCTCATGGTCAGATTTTTGTTTTGAAAACTGCATCACACTTCCTTCAATTAGAGTAAACTCTACCTCTACAGAAAGCCCAGAATAAAACACCAAAATTGACATTCCTTCTGAATACACAGACGTCCAGGAGGTCTTCACTAAAAGAAATGCTACTAAATTACTGCCTCATCACCCCTATGACTGATTTGATTGAAAACCATGTTCTAGAATATAGCCCTTGACCCAGGAGAAAGAAAAAGCTATGGACACTTTTATTTTCAGGAAGCATTAGATCAAGTGTTCTTTAGACCATCCACATCTCCAGTCGCTTCCAGATTCTTTTTCATTAAGAAGAAGGATGGGGGCTTCCGTATAGATAGAGGTATAGATAGGGTCTTAACTAGATCACAAAAAAAGTATCCATACCCGCTTCCCTTAATCCCAGTAGCCTTAGAACAATTATATGGAGCAAAAAAATTCACTAAATTAGGTCTCAGAAATGCTTACAATCTTGTTAGAATACTTGAGGGAGTCTTGGTGACCACTAGTGGGCACTATGAGTACCTAGTCATGCTGTTTGGTCTTTCTAACACTGTCAGTTTTCCAGGCTTTCATCAATTAAGTCTTGAGGGACATGATAGGCAAATTCGTCATAGCCTACATAGACAATATCTGGATATATTCACCAGACCAAAAAACACATGTTTAACGCGTCCATTTGGTTTTTAGATGTTTACTGGAAAATATACTGGAACATCAAAGGAGAGAAGTGTGTTTCATATTCAGAGAGTGGCCTTCCTAGGTTATGTCATCAGTCCCAATGCTGTAGTAATGGATGATCACAAAGTTCAAGGAGTGCTTAACTGGCCTCGACCTACTTCGGTAAAAGAACTACAAAGATTTTTAGGTTTTTACAATTTTTACAGACGCTTCATCTATAATTTCAGTGTAATCACATCTCCTTTGACAGCCCTTCTAAAGGATGCTCCTAATAGAATACATTGGACACCCAAAGCAGAGCAGGCATTCGGTTCTTGGAAGGAGGTTTTCACTTCAGCCCCCATTCTGAAACACCTTGACCCTGCAGAACTGTTTGGAGAGGAAGTAGTTTTTTTTCTCATGCTTCAAATTCAGTATTACCTGTCGCCCAGGTTCCCAGAACACTAATGCAGAGGCACTAACTTGGAGAGCAAGAACCTAACCCAAGCTAACATTCTTCCCCTTAATGTTTCTTAATGTCTTCCATTTATTGGGAGATCGATGAAGAAATTGATCATGCATCACAGAGTATTCCACCACCTAGTCAGCGTCCTCCAGGAAAGACATAAGTCCCACAACGATTTTGTGACAAGCTTATCACTTGGGCCCACTCCTCACTAACGTCAGGACATCCAAGAGAAACTCGTACACAGCAACTTCTCTCTAATCGTCATTGGTGGGAATCCCCAAACACTGATGTTCACAGATTCATAGTATCTTGTTTTGATTGTTCACAACGTAAGACCCTGAAAATGCTACCCTCCGGAAAACTTTTGCCTTTACCTGGGCCTGCTAGACCCTGGTCACATATACCAATAGAGGTCGTTACAGATCTGCCAAATTCTCAAGGACACTTTACCATTCTTACTATTATGGATAGGTTTTCTCACAGTGTTCACTTTATTCCATTTCCTTCTCTACCCCCTGCCTTTCAAACTGCAGTGAAATTATTTAATCAAGTATTCAGATTTTGGAATTCATGAAGATGTTGTGTCTGATAGGGGTCACCAGTTCACCTCTCAAGTATGGTCCTCCTTTTTTGAACCAACTGGGGTCTCTGTGAGTCTGTTGTCCAGATATCATCCACAGTCTAATGGCCAATGTGAACGGGTAAACCAAGAACATAGCAAAAGTTTCTTGTCATAATAACCCTGCTGTGGCAAGATATCGCTTGTAGGCAGAAATAGCTGAGAACTCTGCCATGGGACTTACCCCCTTTTCAGTGTGTTTTGGGTTTTCAGCCCCCAATAGCTCCATGGACCGGTGCTACTTCTGACGTCCCTACAGTGGATGCATGGATGAAACAGAGAGAGTGTGGTAGGAGACTCATCAAAGATTTGAATGGGTGTTACAACAAAACAAGGACAAAGTGGACCGTCACCATGGTGAAACCCCCAGCTGTCAGCCTGGATACCGGGTTTGGCTCTCAACCTGGGACTTCAGGTTTGTAGAAGGAAGTAGAAAGTTACACCCTAAATATAAAGGCCTGTTTAGATACAGTGAATGACGTTACGTAAAGGACGAGGCTACGGCTGATGTCACACCACCACCTCCTGGGGATGTGGACGGAGCCCCAGTCTACGCTGTCCAACGACTGCTGGACTCACAAGGACGAGGAGGGGAACTTCAGTATCTAGTCGATTGGGAGGGGTACGGCCCTGAGGAGCAGTGCTGGGTTTCTGCTTGGGACATTCTGGACCCCGGGCTGATCGCGGATTTCCACAGACAGAACCCTCACAAACCAGCTCCTTGTCCTAGAGGCTGTCCTAGGAGGGATGCTGTCTGATCCCTTCCCAGAGGTCACTGTGGTTGTCGCAGAAGTTCCTTTCTTTCAAATCCCAGTAAAGATCGTTTTGACCGCACGCGACTGACCTGTCTGGCTGCATTACAACTTGCTAATATTTACAAATTAATTTCTAAAGGTATTCAAACAGTAAAGCGCATTAGACAGGATTTTTGCTGTATGTGTATTTGATAAACACATTTGCATTAATGCATTTCTGTATGGTGCATTTCTATGTGTAATATTTCCCCATACATTATAAAATAAATGCATTCTAAAATATATTTGGTTAACATGGCAACATATTCTGAAATGCATTTTTGAGTTTAGAGTGTATTTCAGCATCGACTGCAGTGTGTTTGAAATGTATTTCAAATACATAAAAATACATGTCCATATATTTTTTAATATGGGTAAGGAGATTATATTAGCTATTGTAATGTAATTGATAGAGGTCCCAGTTTTATCTTTTATTTTACTGCAATCAAAAACTGAAAATCTGAGTCACAAAGGGGGTTTGTTGCCCCAGACCTTTTTTGTACTGTAAAAGCAGAACTTTCTGTCCTCCAGTGTATATCCACTAACTGTGCTTATACATCATCATTCTGTACCTGCTAAACTTACTCACATATGAGTTAACTTAAAAAACAGACTT